>NW_025936959.1:890777-937784 GCF_000764305.2 Hyalella azteca
CTCTTCCGCATTACGGCGCTTCTCCCTTTTCCGCATTACGGCGCTTCTCCCTCTTCCATATTACGGCGCTTCTCCCTCTTCCGTATTACGGCGCTTCTCCCTTTTCCGCATTACGGCGCTTCTCCCTCTTCCATATTACGGCGCTTCTCCCTTTTCCGCATTACGGCGCTTCTCCCTCTTCCGCATTACGGCGCTTCTCCCTTTTCCGCATTACGGCGCTTCTCCCTCTTCCATATTACGGCGCTTCTCCCTTTTCCGCATTACGGCGCTTCTCCCTCTTCCGCATTACGGCGCTTCTCCCTTTTCCGCATTACGGCGCTTCTCCCTCTTCCATATTACGGCGCTTCTCCCGCTTCCGTATTACGGCACATTTTATTTTCAATAATATTCCAGCGTTCGTGATGAATTATAGTATGAATAAACCGTACAAATTCGAGCAGTGGTAGCATCTGCCCAAATAGCGAATCTTTTTTCGTTTATTCAATTTGTTGCATTAAGAATTTCATATCAACAGGGGATTTTTTAATTTAATCAATGCTTGTCGTTTTAACAGCATTATATTTTTCATTTATATTTACGGAATATGTTGATATAACTTATAAAACTGATCTCTGTAATCTCATCGTTCAAAACAAGTAGAATGATGATCTTGATCGTAATAAAATTTATGAGGTCTCGATATTCGCGTTTAATTAGTGGTCTCTCCTCGCTCGCGGAAACTTCAACATTTTCTGACAAAAGTTTCTATAAATTTTTAACTTCACTTCTATAACTTTAGACTTCTAACTTTAACTATAACTTTAGACTTAATAACTTTTAACTTCATTTCTATAACTTTAGATTCAAAAACTAATCGTGATCGCGCCAGATATTATGACACAATAAACTCTTTCTAGTTCTCTAGAATAAAATTACTTTGTTGACGTATACAATAAAACGGTTAGTTTATAAGCCTTAAAGTTGTTTCATTGTATATACTGTTGATTGTCGCAGACCAACTTTTCCTTGTAATATCTTACGGCATTACCTCCTGTTGAATTTATCACGTATACGCCCAAATATAATGAAGGATATTTAATAGAATTACGATATTACCTCCTGTTTAATTGAATGATCAATTTATTAATTGAATGATCAATTCATGATGATGATGATCATCAGCATTAATATAACCGGGAATCTGATTTCGCTTATCAAATGACTGTTGAGTTAGGTATATTACAAACAGTCAACGTAGAACAAAAGGATGAATAATACTAGGAAATATTTTGAACAATTTCTTTTACTTCGATAAAATAATTTGCGACAACATTTGTTGAACAAATGATCATAATGAAATGAAAAATCGTTCGCTACGCTGATCATTCCAAATGATCTTAGAAATGGCATCAATCCAGTTATACGACAAAATATCTCTTACGTCGGTCGCTATTTGCTGTTGTTTTCTCACTTGTTTTATCGTTTAAAGTTATAGTTTGCCAAAAGTATTTTTTGCGGTTTATAGTGAATATTTAAAATAAAGAAATTCACTGTTCACATAGCACAGGATAAAATTTGAACAATAATGCAGATTCTTTAAAGCTAAACCTGCGGACATTATAAGCTAATATTCTGCCATCTAAAAATGGATGCGAGTAATATTAACTAGTAGATTGAAATGCAATAAACCTCGTCGATAAAAACTAGTAAACAAACGACTAAATAATAATAATACAATGTAAATCAAATTATGAGGTGATTGCTTAATAATTTTGATTTCTTTTCATACAATTATTAAATTATAATCACATTACAGAATCATACAGAATCACTTTACAGAATCATTCACAATCAGAGTCATAATCACATTACATTACTTGTGCGCAAGTAATTTACTCTATCCCTCATTTCATTTTATTTTTTTATGCTAGTATAATAGACTATAATACTCTTACATAATATTACTTATATGCAAGTAATATATTGTAGCTCTCATCACCGTATCTTATTTATTCGCAAGTAATTCCTTACAACTCTCATTACATTATATTATTTATATGCTATGTGATATACTGTAATCCTCTTACATTATATTACTTATATGCAAATAATGCATTTTGTCCTTCTTTACATTATGAAAAGAGAAGATTGGTGATACAGGAACGGCGTTATCTAGGAATCCTATAGCATGCCTCTAGGTCATTCAGCTCTATATAGGCAGCAGCTTAATTGCAGCCTTAAATAACAATTAATATCATCAGAATGTTAATAGATATAATTGCCGAAATCCATTCCGATGAATACATTTCCAGAATAACGAACATTTACACTTGGCACACAATGCAGTTTAGTTTTTAACGAAAAGCATTGCGGGTATATGACTGATCAATCTTATTTGCGTATGAACAATAATATTATTCAATATTGATAGGAAATCCTGAACTAGACGATCGCTGAATTAAGGTTTAATACTCCAATGAATGACACAAAATTCAAGCTCACGATAAATTTTTAAGTTAAGGAATCGCGGGGCGGTGCTAGGCTGCATGCATGGAGAGTAATTTTGAAGAATTGTGAAATCCGAAAAAATTATACATAACAATTTGACAAAAAAAGTTTTTCAATAGATTTTCCAAAAACACGAATATATGTATAGGAATTACTAGTCCACCATAATAGTGAACAACTCATCCAATATTAATATGTTAAACAAGCTATTTCATTTGCAAACAATTACTAAATTTAGTCCTTTAAAAATTGAACACTCAGTATTTTCAATTAAATAATTAAATGTATCTTCTCTAAAGTGCAAACAAAAATATTCTAGCCTTGCATTCTGTTCTGGTAAATAATATATAAACTACAACATTGTTATTTTCGCATGTACAGTTCATAAACATCTCAATTTAAAATCTGAATGAAATTATTTGATCGTTCACTCAATTCACTCTACAAGCTGCTAGACTTTAATTACTCCATTTAAAGATTAAAAGTCAAGTTGTGATCTCACTTTTAACGCTCAGGGACACCGTTTTTCCGATGACGCCGTGATTTTCGTTATCTTCCAACAGTTCTTCCCTGATACAATCTTTGTTCGGCGACTGCAGCAGCGAATGTGATAAAGTTTCGTTTCTGTGTGAATCTAAATCTAAAAAATCTACGATACCATGACTGTTTTTAATTAATAAATCAGATTTACCGCTTGATTGTGCGAACAAATTACTGGTTGGCGTTAGGTTGGTGGGGAAAGCAGGGGCTTGGAAAGGTCTTCTGAGAGGCGCTGGGAGCGGTCTTGGTCGTAATGGCATATGCATGTTCGGAAGATCGAGTCTTGGTATAGGAACCCCATTTGGGAGCCCTGGCAGATTCACACTGGTTCTCCAATTCATTGGAAAAGAATGTGGAGTTGGTAATGAAGGAACGTGATTGAGAGCAGCGCTGTACATTTGCTGGAGAGACGCTGCGACTTCAAAAGCCATGGTATTGGATGGAAGTCCGGCGCTGAAAGAGGAAACTTGGGAAGGTGTGAGGGATGCAGGGACAGACGAAGGAGGCATTGATGATGGAAATGAGTTCATAAGGCCGGCACTTATGGCGGCTCCAATGCAATTACCGAGGGTCATCACGGGTGGGAAAGACACAGGGTCCAATTTCGGAAGTAAATTAGAAAAGGCTGCTGTTGCAATCGAAGCAGGCGTAGTTGATGGCAAGTCAGTTTGTGGAACCCCACCGAGCTGGGCCGACAGGGCAGCCAAGTGAGCACCAGAAGGATAAATAGGAGTGGGCATCGTTAATGAAGAAGACTGAGGCTTTGCGTCCGATGACGCAAGATTCTCTATTGTGAACGCTTGTCTGTGGGTCGGAGGTGCTGGGTCAGCCAGCCGCGTGTAGTCTATCATGTCCAACGGTCGCCCCTGCTGCAACTGCTGCAGTCCGGCCTCTAATGCCTCCTTCTCAGACTTGGCTATTTTAAAGCGTTTTCTTCGGCGAAGAAAACTTCCATTTTCAAACATGTTCATTGCTGATGGATGGAGAGTCCAGTAGGCACCTTTGCCTGGCCGGTCAGGCCTTCTGGGAATTTTGATGTAGCAGTCATTGAATGATAAATTATGTCGTAATGAGTTTTGCCATCTTTGTGTGTTCTTCTTATAATATGGGAAGGAATCCATAATGAATTTATAAATTTCAGCCAAAGTACACATCTTCTCCGGGCTGTTCCATATGGCCATAGCAGTTAGTGATATATATGAATATGGGGGCTTTTGATCGCCATAGCTATCTCTTGAAGGCCTTGGCATGATTCGCTGCGTGAGTCTTCGCAATCCACAAAGAATCAAATAATGATCTCTGTAACTGTATCACATGCCAGAGTACATGCCAATACGCCAATATTGCACTGTTGATACAATTTTTTATAAGTCGTGATTGCCGCAGGCTAGGTCGTGATTGCTCTAAGCGTCCGACTCACTCGGCCTGCTGGAAGCAATCAAGGACGTAACTTCAATCTAAGGTTTGCCAACTGCGCGCACGCTGGGTCGTCTTTCACTGGAGTCCCTTGGGACAAGTTAAGCTTGCACGCCAGACCCTCCCTGCGCCTGACTCTGGTTATTGGTTCCTGAAGCCTAACCAATCTGGAGTCGCGTCCAGAAACTGGGCGGGCGTCAGCCAGAAGGTGGTCTTTCCAGACGCTTCTGTGAAGCTGCCGCGCATCCAGAAGCGCGTTCCCGTGGCTGTGCTGCGTGCCATCAGCTTCTAACGGTTAAAACTTGGCTTACGGCCTTTGCCAACTTTACCCATACGGCCACCATCTAATCTAAGTTACATCACCCGAATGATGACAGAATGTTCCTGCAGAAGCCATTATAACGTCCTGATGTTCATTCGAAGCAAATTGTTGGGTGCTCTAAAAGCGAAAGAATCCCTAGCAAATGTATGCAGAGCGCAGAACAAAACCTTCTCAATTGTAGCCTGAACTCCGGCCCCTCGGGGGCGAACAGTAAGCTAGGTGGGTGGCCTGGTCAACTCCACACACCAATTACACTTTAACGCCACACGCTTGTCTTACTTAATCACTCAACGTTAGCTCGATATGGACACTATTGTAGACAAGATGAGATTTCTTTCAGTCTTTGATGTATCTGCGATTGGCTTGATGGGACCTGAAGTAAGACTGAGAATGCGTGTTGAACTCAATAATAGGTTTACTCACTAATGAATGACTAACCTGAGGCGCCGCACGCTTCCTTTCTGACTGTCTATGAAATTATATAAATTTCTCTCCGTTCTTAGAGATGAACGACCAAGAAGTCGAAAAACATTCACCATCTCTCTTTCTCGAGTGCCAACTTCTTTAATCCGCAATATATCTCAGTGCTGAGTTACGGGGCCTATATGAAAGAATTTATTGAAACACAACTTCACGTAAGGTGGAAGCGTCATTTTTTTCATTCATGTGTTGTTCTACATGGACAAAATTCATGAAGAAACAATCTACTCAAAGTGATGCCACGTAGCATCGAGCATAATTTCATTAGAGTGTTTATTTCTATTACGGAAAAATTCGGATTTCAATTTTATACGAATCTAACAGATTTCTGGAATACAAATATTGCCTTTCATAAATAATCACGAATTTCGAATGAACTAAACATTCATTTGAAAGATCCTCAGCTCATCGAGCTAAAATAATACGGGATTTCGACTAAAACTCAACTAATGCACAGATAATTTCTAATCACTTTTGCCTTCCTAATACACCTCGATTTGAGATTATTCTTTACTTGTGGAGCTTGTGTCATCTTGCATCTTAATAAATCTGTATTAAAAATAGAGCACCGCATGCATCAAGAATGACCACATCGATTCTGATATCAGAATATCGACGGAGCAATGACTCCACATTTGTATCTATTTATGAATCAGTGCTACGTCGCTATCACGTGCGACTCAATTTTTCCAGCTGAGTACTTAGATTATCTCGGCAAATCTAACAGATTATGCGAAGCAGATTGAGATTTGCATGCAACTTCATGTTGGACATATCAGCGTGAGCTCGCATTTGTTGTACGGTGGCCGGGAATGAAGTATAATAATAATAATAATGCCTATCGCGGGAGTACTTACATTATAATGTAGAGTAATTATTTTCCATTTATCTGTCAATTATTTGCCATTATTATGATTTAGTTAATTACGAGCTGAACTTCGAGATTGATTGATCGTGAAATGAAATTTTATGCTAGCTTGTATAACTCGACCGCTCGCCTGTTTTTTGTAGAATAATAGATATATATATCTTCTAATGAAATCATGATTTATTATGTTTGCAATTTACAGACCCATTAGCAGCACAGTTTTTTTTAGTAATCATTTGATACACGATTTGATTTTAGTAATCATTTCTGGAATTTTTTTAAAGTCAACAGTAAAAACATTTAGTTTAATGTAAAGTCGAGTCTCATGAAAAATTTATGTTCACGCCTTGCCAATCGGCCCCAAAATTCTGACTCGAAAAAGCTGTTCAATCGGCGCTTGATTGTTCTTCGAGTGACTCGTTCCTTTCATCAATTAAAAAATTAATCTAATTCAAGTCGTGGACTGGTTAGTAGTGGTTATTTAATGGCCAGTGACAATAAGGCGATAATTACAATCGGAGCAATAGAGATGCTGAATTATATACATGCATACCGTCAAAATACACGCTTACTGTGTTAACACACGTGCTAAGTGCAGGTACACGTGAGGGCAGATGTACTTGAGAACAGGTGCACGTGAGGGCAGATGCACATGGGAACAGGTGCACGTGAGGGCAGATGTACTTGAGAACAGGTGCACGTGAGGGCAGATGCACATGGGAACAGGTGCACGTGAGAACAGGTGCACGTGAGATCTTGACGAGTGTGCATGGAGAATGCGATCGGTCACGAGTCACGCATAATGAATACGCATGCCACGGCGCATAATCTTTAGCCGCGCTTCGTTCATGCCATTACTTCATATCGACTATATTGGTCTCACTATCAAGAGGCTGGATGTGAAATAATAAATAATGTATCAATAATTTCAGGCATCATTCTATATTAGGAAATAAATATAGATAGGCCAAATTAATGTCGTTCACGCAATTGATGAGTATGTCGTTTAACATTTATTTTATGAGCTTAATTTAAAAATTAGTGACTAAAATTACCCCAAAACTCAACTTAAGTTGTAATTATGCAATAACATTCTCTATTTTAAGTGTAGATTATTTCCTTAGAGGGTGAATTTTTCAAGACTATGTATTTGATAACTAATATGTTTTAAATTAAAACTCAACTGTGAATGCAACTATTAAATGCAAAATTATTTATTTATTAATTAAAATTGTGAAACTCTGATTGTAATTAAAATTTTCGCGGATTGTGGGTTTTTCGTCTGTTCATTTTAATTTTTCTTCTTAATGCAACTCAAACTTACTTCAATTTCGCGGCATTACGAAAGCGTATTCAAAATAATTAGCCTCGGATTCCCCATTGCATACAGTTCATTTTTATTATGTTTAGCCTGTACTAAACTATGCAATTAGATATTGCACACCTTATTTTGTATTTTGTTGTTCATGGGCATACTGAGATTTTTGTAGTTCATTTCCTTTCTATTTCAATGATACTTACGCTTTAAGGAGATACGCTTATCAAAAAATCTAGTTTTCTATCATGACTTTCCAGAGTTCACATTCCACATTTTATGAACCAACAAGCATTATGAGTACAGATCATTCTGCTCTGAGCATTTTTTATTAGCCATTATGAATCGTTTTGAAACATTATTAGAAAATAAAATTTCCTATGCCAATCCTTCGAGTGTTTTTGTGTTTTTTTATTGGCAACATCCGTGGAGTTTGTGTCGGCCCCAAAAAGTTGACTGGAAACACGGATTGTCGCGGCAGCTCTGAAAGTCGGACCCGGAAGCGCTAACAAGCTTTGCCGGGATGCCTGCTTTGTGCACCTTAGAATTAACAGGCTATAAGGCTTCACAAATACTTCACACAACAAACTCATCGTTAATCTCATCAATAATAAGTGACGCCGCGGCTAAACCATTAAAGGCAATCAATAACTCATGTATAACGACGTCATGTCGCGCCTTTTGACACTTTTGCGTAAATGGTTTCCGGAAAAGCTTCTACAAATATACTGGAAATGCTTTCGATTTCAAGCTCTTATTATTGACATGAGTATTATTATTTTTCTGTATACATCGATGATGTACATTAAAACTCCTGTTTATTTTGATGCTAAATAAATGAATGCGGCAATTTAAAATTTCTATTCCTGTGTGAGCTAACTTTTTAATCGGGCACTTCTCTGACCATAAACCTGTGTATTGAATAATAAAATGTAAGCTTTTTTCTTGTGCACATTAAGTGCACAAGATCAAGTGCAAAGTTTTCTTGTGTATTTCCAATCTTTGCTGCATTTTTCAATATAAATGTCCACAAATTGGTCGTAGATTTTCACCCTAGCCTAGCTAATATGAAGGATTTCATCAAGCGTATTATCAGGAGATACGGAAACAGAAAATTATTATTTTTTTGCGCAATTAATTTTTAATGCGTTACTCAATAATTTAATAATAGTGGGCTTGAATTTGACAAATTTTGCAATAAGACGTCTTCCTATGAATTTTTTCCGAAAATTTCTGTACAAATGTTGAAAAAATAAGCATTACTCCGAGCACATACTACAATTTATATCATCACATACAATTTAATGTCATCGAATCCGATGTAATATTATGGCATCCAATTTGAAGACATCATGTGCAATAGTAAAGTTCCCAAGACTCAAAATCTAATTTCGACAAATTAACAATCCCAGAAAATGCCATGGCATCATCTCGTACTGAATGACGTCTAAGATCTCATGCATTCTATTACTATAGAAAACAATTAATTAGCAAATTAAGGGACTGTTTTGTATATATAACTAAAATTACCGTGATTTGAATCTAATCCAGATTTAGATTAAATATATACTGTTAAATATGATGCTGCAATAAGTTTTTGTAAGGAGGATAA
This sequence comes from Hyalella azteca, assembly GCF_000764305.2. NCBI lineage: Eukaryota > Metazoa > Arthropoda > Malacostraca > Amphipoda > Hyalellidae > Hyalella > Hyalella azteca. Next base: position 899,818 of record NW_025936959.1, read on the forward strand.
TTTGATTTACAAATTTGTATTTTCAATTTAACTGCATAACATTTTTCTACGTAATATGTTTATTATCAGTTCATCTGTTCCATTCTATCATAGTATCCGTCTAATCTTTAGCTTTATTCCGTGCCGTGTATCAATATAGAGATTAAAATCAAGAAATAAATTGTGTGACGCTGCATTTTGCAAGCAGATCTCGAATTAAACTATAAAAAAGCAAGATTATATAAATTATAAACCCTTGCAAGAAGTTCAAAACCATGTCGTAAAACTCATATTATTTATTGACAGATGTCCTAAATGACTATTCATTATTATTCACAGATTCAATGATTATTCCCTTCAATAATCATCAGCGACTACAAGGATCGATCGCAAATAGGCGTTATAAAAATTTTAAATATGGAATTCCCATTAAAACCAAACATTTGCATTATAAACATTAGAAATTCGCATTCAAATTAACCACTAACAGAATTGAAATAATGTATCTTACAGTTCGTAATAACTACGCATTGAATGCTATTTTTTGCATGGATTCCTAAACTTTTCATTTCCTTAAGAATTTACAATCGGACACGAGATAGGTAATTTTTTAGATTTGAAAAATCAATTAGAGAAGATACTCCGAAAACCGTTATTTCATACCTTCGTGATAATCTTTAGTTTTATTTCGAAGTTTGACATGAATCTGAATCTAAATTATGTCTTTAAATCATAAAAAATTACATTTCCATTCATTTCATTTAAAACCATTTAAAACGTTTAAACAAATAAAATATTGGACATATGTAATATCTCGACACGATGTATATTGTGAACATACACACTCAAATATCTCCTGTATAACAACTCATTCACCCGGTCAAATACAAATGTATTACCCAGCCCTTTTCCGATTAATTTGACAAATTTGCGGATTCATCAGCATTTTATCTTTAGAAAATATGTCACTGTTTCAAAATTAACTGCAATTTTGTACTTCAAATTGTGAACCGAAGTAACGGCAGATGAAAAAGAACAGAAAAAAGGTTATTTTCCGTTTTCTATGAATTTCACATTGCCAGCGCCTTACTTTCAAGTCTACGGTAAAATTACTAAATATATCAGTAGGTCTCCATTTCAGAAAGTGCACCGAGTAATTAGTGTATCTAATATTTTTAGAAATTTAATTATAAAATGTTCTAACATCTAACTCATGATTTAATACATGTTTGGGAAATCATTTTTAATTAAGTAAAACTTTTAATTGTATGTGTTTCATAGCCTGGGCTGAGTGTTTCTAAAGTTAACCGCATTCAGTATCCAATATTTAAAGGCAATTGACAATCACCAGTGCATAAACCCAAGCCATTAGTTATCAATACAAATAAACGGTAAACATGACCTGTCTTTACTTAAACTCGCATTTAATGCGCAATGCGCTTTATATTCTTACATTTATCGAGATTTCCTTCTTGTTAAAGTCCAAAAGAATATTTTAATCTTTACAATCATGTTTGTTTACATTTGTCATTGATTCTCGTACAATTTCTTTGGATGAGTTATACCACAGAACGGTGACCTACTATAAACATTTTTCTACCACAAAGCCATGGTAGTGCATTCAAGAACTTTCAAACATAACCATTGAAGTGATAGTAATCATTTTTTGTACATCATAACCGTGGAAGTGTTATTAAGTAAGTAGAAGTGTTATAATTGTTTTTTATATTTTAAGCATTCTTTATCCTGTTTATCACAGGAAAAAACAATGACCTAAAAAAACTATCACGGTTCTTCGATATAGAATGCTATATTTATGGAAGTAAAAAATATACTCGACTAAAACAGAAGAGGTGCAGTTACTTAATGAGAAGTGTGGAGTGAAATTAATTGGCATGAATTAACTGATTTGTGCCATAAATGTATTATTTCTGATACTGTAAACAATTTGTAAGCAGTTCCTAAACTGGTCAGTGGTTCAATACTTGCCTCTTTTCTTGTTAAAGAACACAAATAAACTTTTTCCGCCAGGTTGATACAGATAAGAATTATTTGTACGGTTATCAAAATATTGGCAGTATAATGGTCAATCGTCGACATAGTTAGGAAAAAATAATGCATCACGGCAAAAGGTGTAGAGTAATTGAACATTAATTCATTTCATGAACTGAGTTAAAGCTACACATTCGATAACAATAAAATCATGTTCGTAGGAGCTGAGGAACCTATATACAGTCAAGTGAGACTTATTGTAGTCTAAGACGTAACTTTATATCGTCTAAATCGTGATTAATACTAAAAGTTAGTAAGTGAAACTTTTGAGCGTAAGTGAGACTTTGAGGCCTTAAGTGAGATTTTTAGGCTGTAAGTGAGATAATTACGTAGCAGGTAAGATCCTCATACGTCTTAGATGAGACTCTTAGGTCACACTTGAAATTCTTAAGTCGTAAGTGAGACTCTTAAGCTGGAAATGAGACTCATCGAACGTAAGTGAGACTCTTGTCGTAAGAGTTTCGTAATCGAAACTCGTAGGTCGTAGCAAAGACTCTTAGGTGGTAAGAGAGACTCTTATGTCGTATGTGAGACTCTCGGGTCGTAAGTTAGATTGTTAGATGATAGGTATAGACTTTCGTAGCGAGTGACTCGTATTCCTTGATAAACACACAAGAATAGTAATAAAATTTAATAGTGATCCAATTGTTAAGTCAAGCAATGACTCATCAGAGTATATTTCAGTCCACTGGACTAAACAATTAATTATTCTCAGTTATGTGCGGCAATATAAATTTTTACGGTTGAATAGGAAAAAGTTTAACATAAGAACAAAGAAAAATTATATCATTTCATTCTATGCTGACATTTTTAGCTAACAGGCACTTGATTCTCAATCATCAGGGAATAAAACGAAAATTATATTTTATATCATTAAATCGATTATTAGATATTATTAAGCCCTCAATACCCTTAACCATTTAATAGTGAGCGAATCCCTTAACAATCGATTATCCCCATTCTAAAATCAAACTTATTATAGTTGGGGGACGGAGGATGCCCATAAGAAAAAGTCACTTCTTCGGTAAGACTATTATATAATAAAATAAGAATTTATATAATTATAATTTGAATGAAAGTTTGTTGGTCAAAGTACGATATGAAACGTTGTGACGTTTGAACGTTGACTCTTAGTGACCTTAGAAAAATACAAGAATTGCTCACACTTTCACTCAAATTGTAAAATTCGAAACGCTTCATTACAAAAAATAATATAAAATAAAATATTGTATATTTCATAATTATATAAAAAAATGCAATAAAAATATATTAATCTATGTATAATAAATACATAAAGAACACGAAGCTCGTTTTTTAAATTGCAAACAATGATTATTGCGCATCACAACCTTATTCTAACTCTAGATCATTTCTGTTTTATACTGATTATTTGTATAGCTACTAATTATAGGAAATTTATGATCTATGTATAGGAAATTTATGAAAAATTTATACTCCCACATCATTTTCACCCACCGAGGTAAGGAGCGAGAAATTTCTTGAAGTTTGTTATGATATTTTCACCAAACTTGATCATGACTAATAATGCTGTTATTTTCGCAAGCCTTGGCCACGCATTCAAACTCGTACGTACGGGCGCTCCCATGAGGTCAAGTGAACACAAAAGCTCTGCATTTTTGGGATCAAAAACTGAACCCATGAAGAGCAACGAAGATACCGAAAAAAAAAACAAATTAGGTGACAGAAAAGCTTTTTGACGTGACACACAATGACCTGTGATAGAAAACCCACGACTTAGGCCAAGCAGGTCACCTTGGTGTCGTGGCACGAGAGCATTTTTCAGAATGTCTGTCGTCGCAGTGGCTTATGTACTCTAGGCGGCCTTCATTCATGCAGTTCCTATGTCCTTTGTTTGAAAGTAATGAACTCGTGCCATGATCGATCACGAATTTCAAAACCAATAAAAACGTCCGGTATTTGTTCTTGCCGATTTAGTATGAATGCCTGTAAGCCGCTCGATTGGGCATGGTAAGGTAGAACAGAAGTTGTTATTAGCAGAACTATACTTAGCAAACTATGGAGTTTCTAAATCGTAGTTCCGTTCTCAATAGCTAGGCTGGAACACTCGAGATTAAAATGCCACAAGTAAGTGTTTGGCAGAGTAGAGCTAATTTTTTAAGCCAATCTAAGGCGATATGAATGAATAAAGGCGATGATTTTATTGGTCCCTTGGCAGAGCTTACAAGGTTTCTTGGGGAATTAGCCTGAGAGGAACCCATCGTGTGTCTTCGGAATTTGCGTGTCATTGAACACGAAATATGTTACTTTTATTCTGTCATTGCATTTTTCAAATCCCAGTAGAGAAACCGAAAATTATAGGCAGTCATAATTTACATGAGACGACATTCTCAGTAATACATTCGCGGTTTGTTATCAGTAATACATTCACGGTTTGTTATCAGTAATACATTCACGGTTATGGTAATCAGTAATACATTCGCGGTTTGTTATCAGTAATACATTCACGGTTAGTAATCAGTAATACATTCACGGTTGGTAATCAGTAATACATTCACGGTTGGTAATCAGTAATACATTCACGGTTGGTAATCAGTAATACATTCACTGTTAGTAATCAGTAATACATTCAAGGGCAGTAATCAGTATCACATTCCTCTGTTTGTAATCTGCAGCACGTTCACAGTGTGTAATCAGCAGCACATTCACAGTGTGTAATTAGCTACACATTCCCAGTGTAATTAGCAACCCTTATATAGCGCGCTATCATTAACATATTCATAATTTAACTAATAAATATGGAGGTGAATATTCACCCTATTATTTGCATCATCAGGTCTCGCTCTCTCTTTTAATTTTACTAATCTTCTCTGAATGAATAATTCGAATAAAAATACTCTCATAAATTACCGCTAATATTTCAATTTGGATTGATGCCAGCTCTCAATAAATGATCGAGATAATTTCTTGCCACTCAAAATGCTTAAAAAATTAATTAATTAATTATTATTGAATCTTTTGCTTTTTTATTAAAAAATTGTCGTTCATTAATTGTAGAACTATGATTCAATAGAGCAGAAAAGTTTCAATTTAGTGTGTTAAATTAAATTTTGCATGAGCTAAGAGTTAACTAATAGCCATTAATAGTATGGCATAGGATTGTGGTGCCAACACTGCTTCAATATTTCGAGTAGAGCTTAAAATTTTCGTAAGGAGTGCAATCTTGAATAAAATATATCCATTTCTCGAAGTGAAATGGCTAATTGATGGAATTTCGTAAAAAGTTGCATGAAATAAGCATTTTTATACTTTTGACTTTTTATAAACTTTCCAGTCATGAAAATACATATTTTCGTCCCAAAGTCCAACAACGAGCAGCAATAAAGGCGATGGCATTGTTAAGTTCACAATAAAATAAACTTTCGAATCATTTAAGCCGAAACCGACTATTATTCATCAATAAACTTTACATACCATGGTCGGAGTTACTTCGAGGCTTGAACTTCTTTTCAAGTCCCATGATCGAGATTGAAGCGACGTGAAATTATTTATTCATAAACTCCTTCCAAAAAGAACAATTTTATTATTTTTTTTTTGTTCAGCAGGAAGTTTCAGTTTAATTCTAATTCAACAACTATATTATGTTGATATCAAGTATGCGCAAATTACAAGTCACTTCCCAGCAAAAGTTCATTGCTAGAAGTCGACGCTGAGTCTAGAGTGGCCAGTAAGCAGGTAACGACGAGAAATAACAATAATAACGCACTGAAAACAACATTTTCACGATGCGTCATTATTTTCGTTATTTTCCCGGCAGGAAAAATAGCTATTTTCGTCAGAATATTTATTTGCGCAAATTTTCCTAGTTTATTTTTCGGGAGAATGAGCTACTAGTGTAAGAAAGAGGAAAATTTTTTTTTGTTTTTCATTACAAACTTATGTAGATAATTTTCCTCTCATGCGTTTAGAAATTTCAAATTTATTCTCTCAAGACCGAGCAGCATCTCGTTCAAGCAGTAGTCTTTGTTTAGCTCCAGCAAGCGATAATTTATGATGTCTTCACACAGCGGGAGCCTGACCGTGCTTACCGAACTCGTGCTGATCTCCGCGTCATTCTTGACGCCACGTGACTACACGCATTTAAACTTCAATACCTGCAACAAGAAATAATGTTTATTTTAACGTTGTTTAAGTCTTAGAATGCAAAAGGGCTAGTTCATAGAAAACTCCACTATAGCCATGCATTAGAGTTCTCAAAGAGGTATAGTGAGCGATCGTTCATGGTTCTTAAAGCCTGAGCACGTTCGAGAGCCTGGAGCTCCAAGTTCGTCCATCGGGTAGTGACCGCAGCGGAGAAAAAATGCCTCCCGCTGTCGTCCCTTGTTGTTAGTTTTAAGGTGTCGGCTCTTCGCCTATTGTCACCCGAAGGTGTATCGGATTGGTTTGTGTTCTCACAGATTCCAAGGAAAAGAGAAACAGAGTTGGGCTCGCGAAGTGGCATCCAAATGTGCCATGGAAAGCAAGTCTAGTTCCTCTGTCGTTAGGCCGCTCCCTTTGTGCCGTCTGAAGCACCATTGTGCAGTAGAGGGGCTCGTGGTGAAGTCAATGTCTCAAGCTTTTGTCGTTTTCAAGTCTAATGATGTGACGACCGAGCTCTGGATGAAACTTGGAAGTGAGGTCTGCACTTGCTTGGCCAGACTGACTGGCCATTGTTTCGGTCCAAAAGGAAGATAGCAGCGAGTGGTTAGAAGCTCTTGAAGTAACAATGTGGAGCGCTGCTCTGCACAATGCATGATGACCCAAAGAAAATTCTTCGAGCTTCATTACCATCCTCGAAACATATCTGCGATACTTTACTCGATTTTTCAACAATGAATCTCAAGGGTCTCCCACTAAGCTAAAACCTCTCCTACTTCAGCTAAAAATTGCCATTAAAGCAGTAATGGTCAGCGAGAACGAAGCGAAGACCATGCAAGTACTCGAGTTCATTATCTTGTTCTTTGACTGTCAACAATGAGTACACGCAGCGAAACCATACAATTCTTTCGAAGACTTTTGTTGTGTGCCACACAAGAACTCGATAAACTAAAACAACATTCATGTATTAATCGAAATTATGTAAGTTTCAAACAAAAACACCACGTTTTTATGAAACTTATTCATCTGAATTCATCTTTATGTCTGTCCATATAACATCCTTTGCTGCTCAAAACAGAGCTCGATTCAACCACCTAAATTAAGTAAGTAAAACTATGTGAATATATATTACAGTCAATTTTTTATTGCAGAATTGAATTACAAAACTCGTTAAAAAGTCGCAGCAACGTCAAAAAATTCAAGTATACCTAAATTATTGACAATTAAACAGAGAACAAAGGACCAAATTATTGGAACTCATTAATGATCATTATTAATGATCATAAACGCCTAACATTGAGTAGCATGAGGTTTCCTCTTAATAGATGGTCATGAATTTTTCAGTTTTAAAATTTAGGATAACATACACAATTTCTTTTCCTCGTTATCTCCGGTTTTTATTTCAACAGCGCCGGCCAGAGATCAATTTTAATTGTTATCACTGTACGAACTTGAATAAATAAATAAAGCTTGCCTTTTTTCATTTTTGATGCTTTCAAGTACTTATTTAGTTAGTTCAGTATGCTTTATATTGCATTTTTCCTTGTCTGAACTTAAGATCAAAGTCACGCTCATCAAAATCCGATCTTCTTATTGCGAAAAGCCTCTTCTAGTCATAGTTGAGTTCAGGATCACGATGGACTATTCTCGGCTGGACCTCATCAGCTTGTGGACGATACTGTTGATAATGGCCGGGAATTTTCTCAGGTTTCACGATCTAAAAATAATTATGTTATGGTCGCTGATTATCGCCCAGCATCTCCCTACGCAGTAAATCATCTCGGCGTCGTCTGGAATTTATCTCCATACATTCTCTGGGGTTCGAGTTTTAGCAGCGAACGTTGCTCAAGCTCTCTCTGCGTACTACGTAGCGATCGCCATCATGACATTGAGAATCTTTTCGAACGTTGTTCTCTGCCATTTGAATATTATCAGAGCTACAGTAAGGTACTTTTACACAATAAGATTCTTCTCCTTTCCACTAGTGGTCTCGCCCGCAATAATGATGGGGAGAAATCTTTTCCATATTGCGTTGATCAGGGAGAATTAGTTCGTCATTTTACTGTCGATGAATACGGAGCGGCTGAGTGAACTAATGGCGTTAATACGGACGATTTTCGTTAAAATTTTCTGTGCAGTGAATTCGGTTAGGTTATCTGCTGAAATTTTAGTCAAGAGGACCACGTTAATGATTGTAAGTCATTTAATCTCGATAACTAGACTATTGTGGTGGCGCTTCGCCGTAGGCTTGATACCAATTAACGCGTTTAGGGTAACCGAAAATATTTCTTTATTGAATTCTCTCATCCGGGTTTCGTATTCCTTTCGGAATGTAAGTTTCATTATTTAAATTTTAATCTGTCGGTCGCGGTTCATGGCGAATTTGAAGGACTGGAAATTATTATTCGTATTGTGGTCGGTAAGGACATCTGTTTATCTCACACTAGTCAACATTTTACCGAATATCCTCGTGCTCGTTCATTTAACAATGAACTCTTTTCTTTGTTTCGCAATCGTCTTCTTGCATGGTATTTATCTTTTGGTGTATTTCTTATTAATTTCGATAAGCTGGCCTGCAGTCTCGATGATGTTGCACTATCCGTTCATGACAACGATCACCTTAAGTAACTTTTTCCTTGCACCCACGGTTTTCTTAGGTATGAATATCTTCATTGCACAAACATTTTAGAGGAGCTTGTGTGGAGTCGGAAATTTCTGGACATCGGTGCGGAAAATTACGTGCCACTGTTTAATTACCTTAGCAATGTTCGTCGTCACTAAATTAATATGATCTCAAAATAGGAATATTTCGGTCGAATTTGCTTCCATGATCATGGCAAGAATTTCTGCGGTTACTTATCGCAAATTGTTACTATTCAGCTGCACCTCGTTCTGGAAAATTCTACCGGTATCTTTAGAATCCCTTTGGCTGTAATTCCCCCGTAAGTTTTATCTCATATCTCCCATCTTGAAGCTTTTGCTCCCCGATTTATATTGCTGCAGATCCATCGCCATATTTTTATTAGAATTGCGGTGCAGTCACTTGCAAATTTTTTAGACCTTTCTACAGCTCCTCAGGCAGATCTAGCGCCAAGTTTAGGTGCAACATCGAGACCGATGAAGATTTATCTCTGTAGTAACTCAACCATCAATAATCGTACGAACGCCGTAGCTTTTCTCGTTCCTGTAGATTTTCAATTGCTGTATACTTGACTCTGTGGGCACTCAATAGTGCAAGTGCGAGAAATCCGAATTCTACTTTTCACTCATTATAAATACGACTTTTTTCACATCACTGGGAGCACCAAACATGTAGTCACGGTATGGAATATAAGGAATAAGATATTCAAGTATCAAAGATACGGCAAGATTTACAAATTTTAGTCAGTAAAATATGTGAGGTTTTGCCGACACTTCGCACTTGCCAGCAATGTGCGGATGAGAAGAATGCGTAGAAATATACACATATATAAGGATGAGATTCATTAATCGAAACGTATTGATTGGTGAAATTAATTAATTAAGACTAGTGGCTGCCGACATTTTTCAATAAATTTCAGTACAAGTCAATAGCTCTGTAAGCAATTTCATTATTTATAAATATATTGATTAGATCTAGCCTCAATTCCCAAAAGTTAATGTATCTGTTAGATCCTTCATATTTTTTTATACGCTGCAACTCCAATAAAATTTAAGATGAATCAAAATGGAATATGCAAACATTTTTCAATGGAATCTCAAATGCCTATCAAAGTTAAAAAAAATAGATTAACACAGTCGAATACGAATCAATTAAATTTTGGAACTCAACATTATCTCATCATCACCGCTTTACACATTATCTCTCATCATCACCGCTTTACACAACATAATCTCATTATCACAGTTTTACACAACATTGTGATGATATATAAAATGTAGCTACTCATTTAGGAGATCACGCGGGACCAAAATCCATTGGTATACACTGAACTTATTAACGATTAATGGAAGCATTGTGAATGACAGGAATGTTTTTTTTAATATATCATTATATGAGTAATTATTAATGTTAGCATCTATAATTTATCTTTAATGTTCACATTTCGTCTAACCATGCAAGATCGTAAAGGGACCACAGTTCATAAACACAATAATTTCAGCAGAACCTGGCACAACATATACTGTATATAGCTTAAATTCATCTCGGTACAGCGAAATTGTAATTTCCCTTCCCTGCAGAACTTAAAATCGTCCATATAAACTCGTTTATTGCCATTTATGTTTTAATTGATGCAATTTGTACTGCGTGTTCAAAATTTTAACATATTAAATTGATCGGGGATAATTCAATTTTGAAGTGAGTGAAGTCAAATTTTGCAACAGTAAAACAAGCAGGTAAATTGTTTGAATTTCTTTGTCTAATTTCATAGAAATATTATCAATCCTGGTCACTTCGACTTGTTTTAAAATTTAGCATTAGATTTAGGTAAAGTTCCAGCTTCGCATTATTTGATAATTCAATACTAATAATAACTTAATAATAGTTATAACCTTAGTCATAAATATCGAAATATACTGATATACTAATAAATAAATTAAATATTGTACATAATATATACTTCGATAGATAAAAATACATCCGTTTCAAAATTTATCGAGGTAAATTTAATCGAAATCCCTTTCGTTTTCTCAATATTATAGCTTAACATCTTTGTTTCTTAAAATTAATATCAATTAATCTCCAATTCAAATCCTGTTGTAGATCCGATTTCCATCGTTAAAGTTTCGACGGCCAAAAAACGTTTTACTTTCAAGTATGAATTCCAGTAACGTAGCTAATTGAACGCGCCTCGTCAGTCGGTAAAAACGTTCGCTTCAGGAACGTGACCCATACTTTCAAAAAAAGTTAAGAGATCTTATGTTTATCAGTCAATCATTGACGGCCTTTCAAGCCAAATGCACCAATCATAGACAAGAAAATAGAGCGGAAGTACTTACGTTCACTTAGCGAATTTTGAAAGTATGGCCAAAGCTTCTCTCATCCCGACTCCTTAATTCCAGCTGCAAATAATTAACGGACTCTAACACACAAATAAAATTTCTCTATGTTCCGAAATTAGGACCAAATAAACCATCGCCAGTTTGCTTTTAACCTTTTTGCAATGCAATAATGTAGACATAAACCTTTTTGTATTGCAATAATGTAGTCATAAACCATTTTGCCTTGCAATAATGTAGACATGAACCTTTTTGCATTGCAATAATGTAGACATAAACCTTTTTGCATTGCAATAATGTAGACATGAACCTTTTTGCATTGCAATAATGTAGACATAAACCATTTTGCATTGCAATAATGTAGACATAAACCTTTTTGTATTGCAATAATGTAAACATAAACCATTTTGCATTGCAATAATGTAGACATGAACCATTTTGCATTGCAATAATGTAGACATAAACCATTTTGCATTGCAATAATGTAGACATAAACCTGCGGGTAGAATCAGCGGTTATCAGACTACGCACGTGGCAAATTCCACGTTTCTGTATTCAACCCGTACAAATTACAATTACACGTACAATTTCCAATTAACCTTCATGCAATGAAATAATGTGGACTTGAATTTGCAAAAGGAATGAGAATTTCTTCACAGTTAGCCGCCTCCGACAAGCCATAAAATTCACTAAGTTTCGGTATTAGAGCCATTCAAACCTCGTCAATTTTCGATTAACCTTCTTGCATTGAGATTATGAAGACTTAGATTTACGTTTATAATTAATATGGTTTTAATAAAACAAAATTTTCCGTAATTAGCAGCCTTAAAGTTCACCATAAAATTTCTCTACGTTTCGGAATTCGACCCAAACAAACCCTAGTCAATCTCATACAACCTTCATGCATTGAAATAATGTAGAGTTGATTTCGCGGGGAAAATCAACTTGGTTTCAATTTGAATTCTTCTAGTTTCGCTAATTTCGGGATATAATTTGTTAAGTCGTTGAATTATCTGACATTTATCTTGCAGATAATTTATATTTCATGTTTACTCATATTCTGGACTTTATGATGATCTCAAAGGAGCAAACTTTATGATGATGAAAAGTATTCAATATGCATTTCATAAACACAAAGGGACCTGAGTAGAGATCTCTCAACTAAATATTTTTTTAGTTGAGAGATCTCTTGTCTGTCTTGTGTTTCTCAACTCGATGAAGTAATTTATGTTTAAATACTTGGTTATCATGAACCGGTCTTGAAAACTAAATCTTCAAAAATAAGCACTTTTCTCAATTCCGCGGACTTATTTACTAAAGCTTTACATTAAAGGAACTTTTTTAAATTACTTTGTTATACATAATGAGAATGATATAATAATAGTTAGTTCAACGTTCATTAGACCTTAGGCCTGTCGCCGATTCTTTACATCTTGTCGCCGAAAATTCACAGCTTGTTGAGGTCTCGAACTCGCAACTCACTGCTCCAATTTTGCTTATGATTAACCACACGGCCTCTTGCCAATTTTGACCAGAAACTGTTGCACAGAGCTGGAAGCGAACCCGCACCTCTCTGCTCCAAACCCCATTACTCTGAAATGCAACCATGGTTGAATTTCAACCATGAATGCAACCACTGGGCCACCCTTTTAACCCTTATATGACATCATGGCCAACGCCATTTTTCTCAATTCAATGGATTTATTAGCAGTCAAGATTGGAGACCCTCGCAATGATCATCATAGCCCAGCCTCGAGGATAACAAAAACATTTGGGGAATTTTGAAAATTTTTCTGACGTTCAGGAGACAAAAAAAAAGGCTGAATCCGACATTTTTTAATTCAACGCAGAATTTGATCGAACTTTTTCGCCGCCAATTATATATTATAAATTTCAATGAAGTATAATTGCGTTTAGATTGCGTAAGATGTGCGAATACTTCTTGTTAAGTGTATCTAATCTCATCATAAAAGCGTGACATATAATATTCATTTCACATAACATCTTTGTCCAAGTATCATTCTATAATGATTTTGATCTCGACTGCAGTAAGTCTTTGTTTGTCTGCATCGCACTACAAATGATTCGTCATGTTTACAGAGAAAATTACGATGATGATAGCATATAGAATCATTATATTGGCCCATTACAATCTCATTCATATTCAGGCGTATAGATAATTTCAACGAATGGCTTCCATGTAATTGCGGTCTCGATGGCAACTCAACGTTTTATTTTGATGTTAAATGAAGAGATCGATTGGTGGACTTCCAAGTAATTTCCGTCATGACAGCAGCAAGACGTTATATTTGTTAATTAGTTAAAAAGATCCACTGATTTTAATCAATTTCCCTTCCACTGTATTAAGACATCGTATTTGTTTATTAATTTCGATGCTCCAATAATGGGCTTGAATGGAATTTCCTACACGATAGCCAAGATATTATATGTTCGTTACTCCAAAGAAGGATTTGTCTTCATTGTTTCTATTCAATTTTTCTCGGGAGCGAAAAGACGTTGTGTTTGTTCACTGTTATATCCGTGTTTGATTGGAGGCACCTATCCTAATTCAACTTTCGACTGTGGAAACGCTTGGTCTTGGTAAATTTTCCACGTTTCTGTGCAAAATTTCGTTCTATTTCATAACTTGGCCCAGTGGTTAAAGTTCAGAGTACCAAGATTGGCGCAGAGAGGCGCGGGTTCGATACCAGCTCTGTGCGCCAGTTTCTGGTCAGAATTGGCGAGGAGGCCGGGCGGTTAAGCACAGCAGAACTTGTAGCAGTGAGTTGCAAGTTCGAGACCGCTGAATGCTGTGAATGTTCTGCGATGTTAAGAATCGGCGACAGACCTACGGCCTAATAACGCTGAAACCGCTACTTATTATTTATTATTATATTATAACTCGAAAAAAGCTTGGCTCGATGTTTTTCTTCTTACAAACGTCGGACAAAAGCTTGACTGCTATCGACAGGTCACGTCAACTTGAACGATTTTGTCCGCACTTCATTGAAGACTTTAGTGCAAATATTTAAACAACATCGATGAGAGTTCCATTTAGCGGTGACATCTCTTCTCATTAACGTCTCTTAAGAAAAGCTCTTTATTGCGTATAAGGTAGGTGAAAAATTACAGATTTTCGTTTCTCAAATTGTCTAACAAGCATCATATCCATGTAGCTGTAGATTATGAGATTTTATTTTTTATTATGAGTTTTTCATTACGAAAAGTATTAAAATGTGTCATTTCTTATTATAACGTAGCTGCAGAGCGCTAGCTTTTAATACCTTCTAGTTGTAATCTATGCAGCGTGAACAATTCATGAATAATTACTGTTGATGCCTGAATAAAATTTAACAATTGAGGATTTTCATTGAAGTTTATCGTTGAGGCGAATACTATATGGTTTTATGCTTCATTTATTGAATTACCAGCCTGATTCAAATTTATAGAGAATGCGGAGTTGTTTTGTAAACTTTTTCGAGTAATAAAAAATCAATTATTTAACACAACTTTCTTCGATACATTCTTGCGCTTGAATGCGATTCTCAAAAATTGTTGCTGGCGAATGTCAACTCGGCGAAATTTTCTCCTATCTCTTATAAACGGTCAGTCTGATTTTCAAAAATGTTTTAGTGTGGAAAAACATCTCCGTACATTTTATAGTCGTAATTCATATTGATATTCAGCACGGACTTTGTTAGAACGCAGTTTCATGAAAAAATATCCCGCCCTTCAGCAAAGTAGCTTATTTTATTTGCATTGAATCAATTCATAGCTTTTAACTTTGCTCCAAGCCTCAGACACACGAAATATATGATTTAAAGCGAAATGCTAACTTTTGTTAAGGTTTAACCATTCTTAGTTGAATTAGAAAGTTCAATTATTCCTGGCCATCCTTTCTTCTACCATGATGCTGGAACTAAAGACCTTACTGAAAAATATTTTATTTTCGAGTATTTCCCAAGAAGCAACATAATAAACACCGCTGTATATTTTTATTTATATAAACTTTGTCTTTCCTATATACTGGTTTTATCTGCAGTAGCAATCTTTGAAGTTTGTTGTCCTGAAAAAGAATCATTCAAAGCTGTTGTTCTGCATCTCGATTTTGAAAATTACCACTGAGAAGTTTCGTCAAATACTGCTACCATACTTTCCACAGTCTGAAAAATAGATAAAAAATATAACTCAGTTCTCACTGCAGTGAGTGACAGAGAGCGCATTTTCTCGTCGACGAAAACTTAAGGTCACGGACAGACGGACGGACAGACAGGCAGACAGACGGACGGACGGACATGGTGAGCACAATAGTGCATTTTTTCCATAAATGAGAAAATGCGCTAAAAAGGTTCATTTACGTGGCAGAGGTCAAGCCACGAGCCTCTCCATGCATTTGATGAATCCCAAGTGATACGGTCGCTGCACGCTGCATTGTTATCGGGCAAGACTCATTAAGATTTCCAGGTCGAGAACAACAGACGAATTAGTGCTGCATTATTGGCTTTATTGAAGTGACCACTAAAACGCTCCAAGTAATCTCATGAGGAACGAACCCGATTGAAACTCTGGGCCGTGAAACAGACCCAACGACTCCTAGTGATGTCGGACCGAGTTTGTGGTCTTCTGGAGCTTCCAAATGTGCAGCAAAAGTCGATATTTCTGCCAAACAATAGGTCTGTTATGAGATAGCCTGGCAATGAAATTATCTGTATTTAATTTATCGATGGATTAACAATGAAGAAATCAATATTTCATTATATTTCTGTATTAAAATGACACGATCATGTAGCACCATAAGGCAGTATGAGAATGACATGATCAATACTTCACTATAAGAAAATCTGAATATGGAATTATCAGTACAGCACTTTTAAGTAAGCTGACAATTAAATTCTCCCTTTTTCACCATAAAAATGTCTTATAATGCCAATATTTATGAATATTCTCCTCCTCACCGGGCTCAGTTTTGCAATTATTATAAAATGAGCGGAATTTTTGTTTTTGAATCATCTTATCAATTATTTACATCAATATTTTAAATTTGTTATTTGGAATCATGAAAGAATGAACACAGATTTTTAATTAAACGACGTTGTTTCCATATCGCTTGTTGGCTTACTGATAAACAAAGCAATCTAGCTAGCTACCTGCCTTTCTTGGAAAGCTATCTAGTAAAACTATATAGCCACTCCAGTAAGATAAACGCGATAATAATCATAACTAATTTCAGGTAAAAAAAGCTATTATTCCCATAGCGATCCATGGCTTGCTTGTTGTACGTCGTAATCATGAGCGGCAGAGCTAATGACTGACTGGCTTCATATGAAAGCTATTAGCTATCCCTGTTATTACCTTGGACACGCTACTTCTACCATGGCATTGGTACCACACAACTCGTGCCTTTAGCGGTGTTTGGAACCATGGCCGCGTTTTCGGCGGCCAATATCCGGCCATGGGTAGGCCGAAGTTGCTGCTCTACAAGGGTGGCCATCACACATACTCGTAATTTGCAAGAAAAAATTAAGCGTATCGGAAGCTGGCCATGAAACACCTGGGTGCACTCGCGGCTGAACTTTCTCTAAAATTCATTGGAGCAGCAGTCGTTTCCAGGCCGTTAGTGTCTCATAATAATATGAATATATTGCAAAGAAAATTCTAATCAGTTAAGATACAATCTAGTTTTTGCAGTATTTGCGTATCGCTCTATTAAAATAAATTAAAATATTACCATAGTTACTAAATTCAAAGCATGAGCGGTTTCGCTAATGGCAAGCTTACATTTTTTGGAAAATCATATAATTATGTTCAGCTTTTGTTCTCCGGTCCTAATTAAAGATTGATAAGAATATCGTGCTAATTATCGTATAATTATATAATTGTAAAATCTCTATCAGTATACACATTTTTTTTACCCACACGTGCAGCCATAATTGATAACCCAAACCCAGCAGCCTGGAATTCGTTATCGCTGGAAAATTAAATTAAATGCATTATTTTTCAACTACAAAACGAGAATAAGTTGTTTATTGGCATTCAGCTTTGCCTGTTTTGCTGGTGCTACTGAATGCTTGAAACCGAGCTCTGTTTGGTAAATGTTCGTTGATATACACTAGGAGAACAGTGAAATAACATCATGTTCGGAGAACAGTTTTAATTCTCAACCGACAGTAGTACATTCGTGGGTACCACATGAATGTGCAAAACAAAATGCTTAAACTTCGATATTTTTGTGCCAAATTAAAGTCGTGGCACTTGCATTTGCCAAATTACTGGCGAACAAGCAATTAACTAAAAGAAGAAATTTTTCACGACTAAAACACATGTGTTCTGCAGACAATTTTAGACTTACCATCCATGAAAGTGACTTTCAATAAACTTATAAGTAACAAAGTTATCTGAACACAAGATATCACTGGGACTCAAATGCAGGTTTTTCCATTCAAAAATATGCTACAAGCCGGCCATCCTAGTAGCAATGGTTATTAAGATTGTTCGATTTGAGGGATAGTTGACCACGCATTGATAATGGAAGTACAACTAAATCTGGCAACGGTGTCAATTGAATATTTTTAGAACTCCCAACACAAATTGACGTAGTTAGGTTTCCTCATTTCGAAATGTTTTTGATGCCAGCAAAACCTTGTTACGTGAATGACCTGTTTTCGTGCGAGAATCTTATAAAATTTATGAAGAAATCTCTAAAGGTTTCATCCGCGGCTTAGCAATGCTACATAATCGAGCACCTTCTCTCCATTCTCTACATATAAAAGTACCTCAGATGTTTCAGTATATTTTACATATATATATACACAAAAATATATATTGTAAATTTATAATCAAAATATATATAACAATCATTCGGCCATAAAAATTTAACTCGATATTCTCTGTTCATTAACCTAAATAGTTTAAACAAGCTAATTCTGTCATCTAATACTAAAAATAAATATCTATATATACAGTATATGCGACCCAACACCGCATTGCCTCGGCCACTAAAAAGTTACTCCCATTTATTCTTGCTCGAGCGGATATTGTGCAGCGAATTGTGTTTTCGTGTCCGTTCTACGGTTGGCCTGCGACGCTCGTTCGAATGCTCTAAAGTGCGCGGCTCGCTTCGCCTTCCGAATCCAACTTCTCCAGGAACCTGTGGCCGACTCCATCAATGCACCGCAAGAAACCCTCCTTATATAACTAACTTTTGAAATTAAACTTCAAGGTCTAGATTCAAATCATAATATATATTTTTTTATTCAGATCTTGAGATATTTGTTTGAGCCGATCAGTGTAGATTTATATTAGAAAGCCCCACGGTGACTTTAGAATTCATCATTTGTCATTATCAACATAGGCAATAATGCGCACCAAGTCATCATTGTGGCCGGTTCCTAATATTGGTCTGGCTCGCAGCTTCTTCTACACATTCACGACGTCGACGACAAATGGGGTTTTGGCTAATATATATGAACAATAAATAGTTCAATTACACAACTTCAACATTTTAATTTTAGCTTTCTAGCAAAAAATGTTTATGTCCACTAGTGTCTTACGAAAAATGCATAGAAAGTTTTGTACTGGAGGAGGCGAAAGATTATATCTTTTTCTTAGTCAAGCTATTCAAATTCAGTGAATCAATTTGACTAAGAAATTTTGCGATAAAATTAAAATTCAAGGCGTCGTTAGTATCATTTTTTAGAAGAGAAAAACATGAACTAATCGTTAGAACCTCATTTCTCTTTCTGGCCTAATTTAGTAAAGCATTTCAAAAGTCGCATAACTTGCAATTACCATTTAATTGGCCGTCATCGATAAATACAAGACAATATATAAACGAGTTAACGATCATTGTTGAACTTACGATCGTCCGACAACTCGCGGTCATTGCGAAACACGTGATCATATAGGATCACTTGAGTTCATCTAAAATATGCGATCACAGAAGAACTAAATAAAGAATTTCCGAGAATAAATCCCCTCTCAAGAAATTTGCATGGCTTCTCAGAGGCGGTTTGGGGCCGGAGCCGCCGAGTCTATTAACGTCCGCAGCTTTGATAAATCGTTGCAATCTCAGGGGCACAACTTTAGGGTCCGCTATTCAAGTCAACTCGAGCCTGCTCTAATAATCTAATTTGTCAAAACGTTTTATCGGCCAAAGAAACATTGGGCTGAGCCAATATTATGTCACTTGCGAGGACTTCAATGGCAAAGAAGACTGTGCTTCAGTATCAAGACTTATGATGGCAAATTGGCCAAGTGGGCGGAAGACGCAGAATGGAACGTGTTTCAGTAAGTTTCATTAATTTTACTTTGTAAGTTCACGCTTCGATGAAACTTCTACAAAGTCATGGTAATAAAGCGGCCTAGGATCGCCTTGAACATTTCTTGTTTATAACTGAAAATTTATATGAAATAGGTTGAGAGAGTTTCGAAGTTTGAGATGAGCAACATAAGCTAGTGTGCTCTGGTCATGCATGAGCCGTCGCTCCTGTGCTTGTATTAATGTATATGATATTCCATGTTGAATAAATTATATTTAATCAAAATGTGTAATAGAAGATTTTACTACATCTGAGTTCTGTTTACTAGTAAGTCCATAGGCGGGGATATTTTAATAGAAGGTACTGTTTTCCTTTAATAATCTGCAGTATTATATGGAGCGGAAATTGTGAAAAAATATGACAACTTATTAAAAGAGAATTTTTTTATTCTTTTAAAGCAATATACTTTTCGTATTTCGCAGATTTACTCTGCTAAAAGAACAAGAGATGTTTTTCAGCACGATAATGTACTGAAAATTACCCACTCCGAAATAGTACTACTAACTTCCACTTGTAATTGCTACCAAACCCCACTGTATTTCTGATCATCCGAATTCAATTTATGTTTGAATGAATTCCTGCTAATCTAACATGAAAATAGGATGATTTTCAAAGATGTGTTCAACCAATATACTCTCGTAATTAGTAATGGAGATAAAACGCACTTAACAAAGGTATGTTTCACCATTACCCATGTCAGTTACGTGTTTAATTATGGCTTCAAAATTTGTTGAAATTCTTACGTGCCCAATAAGCGTAACAAATGTAAGTAATGAACGGAAATTATGTACTTTTCAACGGACTTCTTCAACAGAAAGTCCCATTTTGAGGCACTTGAAAACAGAATGCACATTTTCTCCGAAAAGCTTCATACCATATGTCGTAATAAATTAACTTGGCTATTGTACAACAAGCCCTCGAAACCTTTTAATTTACGCATCGTTTTCATGGTTACTCCAGCCGGGTCTTTATTTTACCCAAAATATTGGTTAGTTCCAAGATGCAAAGGCGCTTTCTATTGGCCAGGAGTTACGTTGTGAACCCGCATACTGGTTGGCCAAGAAACAGGCGAAAACTTTCCTCTGGTTGGCCAGGTAAACAATTCCAATAGCCAATCGCAATCCTCGAAGTTAGTGTATAAATTGACCAAGAATAGAATAGAAGTTCAGTGTCTGCAAAGAAGCGCTTGAAAATTGACTGTAGAGCTTCGGTGAAACTTGACCTTAAACTTTTTGGAAGGGAGCTAGCTTACGCACATCAGGCTTGCACTCTATTATCACATCAAATTCGTAAGTATTAATAAACTCTTTCTAAATTACATCCTGACATGAGACATAGGTTTAATATTTTCTGATTATGGACACATGAAATAATCATTCTCACAGTTGTGAATATATTTTTGTTAAATAATAAATGGAATTTTATTCTTTCATATTTGGATGCTCTTTGTAACGTTGACATGATAATATTCAGATATTGAAACTTAATTGAAGTCGCGCTCCTACAGTAATTTCTGCATATAATTTTAACTACGCTCAATAACTTAGTTTGTAACAGTTAACACGTTTATGTATTATTTATAAAAGAAGGAAATCTCGAAATGGGTCAAACTTGACGAAGTATCTTGGAATAGCTGATGTTTTAATTTTTCTGAAATTTTGCTATGGCCATCAATTTATAAAAAATTTTTGCATTTATTCTCTATCAGTAATTTTTTATGGGTGTACAATTTGATTTCAAGCGAAGAATAATTCTACAAGCTGCTAAAATATTGTCAAAGAATTACCTATCTATTAACTTTTAATTTACATTTCCGAATTACGAGTCAGCGTTAGATTTTTTTGTGGCTAATATGCATAAAGATTTAGCTGATGAATTACTCCCTTTAGAGGTCCAGCAACTTTGTAATCGAAAACCAAATACATTTTAAAGTAAATTTTTAGTTTGCAGTGGTGTATTAAAGTTTCAATAGGGTATTCTTTGCTCTCCAGAAACGATTGCCAACGAAGTACATCAACCGAGACTGTCGCCTGCAGACACCAGCCACACTACCGTATAACGAACTGTTCAAGATGCCGCGACCAAAAGCCGAAGACGTTCAAGGCAAGCCACCTTACTCGTATATTTTTCTTTGTGCTCAAGCTATAAAAAACAACCCAAGTCAAATGGCCACGCTATCGGAAATCTACGAATTTATCATGACAAATTACCCTTATTACCGAAATACTTCGAACAAATGGCAGAATTCTTTGAGGCATAATCTTTCATTCAACGATTGCTTCGTGAAAGTGGAGCGTAAGGGTGGAGGTAAGGGAAATTATTGGCGTTTGCATGAAGAAGCGTATCGAATGTTTGAAGAAGGCACAGTTCAGCGACGTAAGAAGAGATTTGTAGCCAAGACGTGCACTGGCTCGAAAAACAATGAGTGTCAGCCCCAGTACCCTTATCTCTACCCTGCCTGGAATAACGGTTCGCAAACGATCCTCGATCCTCAGTTAGACCGCGCAAGCCACGATTTGTACATGAGAAGTCAGTTAGAGGAAGAATCCTGTATCCACTCAAATGAACTACAAAATTATGACGTGGCACATACTGAAAATGAAAAAGAAGCTCATAATTTCATAACTCATTCCATTGAGAAAATTTTGAAACCAGAGTCGCCGAAGCGAAAGAAACGGCTAGTGAAGTGCAGTCTCAGTCCAACTTCGTCAAGTTCAAATACGTCTGCCAGTGTGTGCACTTCTTATGATAAACATAATACTCCATCTTCGATAAACGTATCTCATTTATCTTCTAAAAAACTTAAATCTTATACTAAGTCTAATGAAATCAAGGCACCGATCCCCGTTAAACCCTTCCAGTACCAAGAAAATCATTTGAAGTTCTACCTCGGCGATCAACATTTCCTACCGCCGGTGCCAGTGGCTCACATCACGCCTGAGCAGAAAGCCTTGCTAATGGCACATTTCCAACGACAAGTTCATGGCCTTGGCCACGTAGATAACACTTACACTGACTTTAGCCCGAGAAATGAATACAACTTATTACCACCGCCTTCGTTCAATGACGACTTGGCATTCAGTCAACCCGGGTACACATGTCATCCGTACTCGTCAGAGTTGTTCGGTCCTCTCAACATGAGGGTTGCTCCCTTGCTGCTCGCGGAGCCTTGACTTCGATTTTAATGTCACAATAAAGAAATATACTAGTTAAGTATAGAGATAAGAAGAGAATAGTATCATTTTTAACCCCCATTGTTTCCAAGTAACTATTAGGTTTAGCTTAGCACATTTTATTTGTAAATATTCAGACTTTCGTGGATTTTTATACCATTTATATTCACTTTTCTTAATTCTTCATTAAATTATAAGCAGGAAAATTCGGGTTTTCATCAGCACCTCGCAAGTGAACGATAGACATAATAACATCTTGAGTAAAGTTTGATTTGTGTAAATGCACCGAGATTAGGGTCACCCTTGAAATGTTATTTGTACTGCCTCTTATTCCGCTGAACATCAATTATCTCGAAGTATGGTTTCCGATGGTCCTATTTCGATTAGGCCGATTAAACGATCGACAAACGGCAAATGTAAACACCGATTTATTCGTACCGAGACTCTACAGTTTAATTACCAATTAGTAGAAATTGTGATGTATTTACATGTGTTCTGGAGAACCGAGAGTATAAAATGTTACTTACACATTATAACTGTACGAACTCGAATGAATTTCATGTTGTGTTGGTTAAATAAACGTTTTGAACCGATTGATAGTTTTTTATTTTATTACTAAGTGTAAAAACAAAAGACGTACTGGTAATAAGTCCAGCAGCTATCAATCAATCGTCAGTTATGGAAAGATCGGGTTCCAAAGGCCGGATACCCTAGTGAATCAAGTCACGAAAAATTCAAGAATCGGCAACAGGCCATGGGCCTATTTCTTCAGTGCAGACACATCTATTCTATTTTATAAATCGGCAGTGCCGAGCTCTGCCATGTATAAGATACTAATTGAGTTAGTTGGGGGTCAGCTAAACTTAAGATGGGCTTCGATCCTGTTTGGGTGCTTCAATCCGTAATGCTTCGATACTATTTAGGTTCTTCAACCCTGTTAGCATGTTTCGATACTTTGGATGTGCTACGTCCCTATTAACGCGCAATGTCAGTTCTTTCATATCAAGGTTTCATATAATGAACTTGAGCGCGAAAAATGGGTTAATATAATGAACTCTGTAACAATTCAGTGAAAATTAGACACAAATGCAAAATTCTTTTGATAATAATATAATAGATAAAATCACGTGGGTAAGCTCGAAGACAATAGGTACATATAATATAATGCCGGCAATTTGTGCCCCATTTTAATAATATTGCTAATACCGGCGACAAACTATTAATGATGAATTCGCACGCCTTTGAACTACACATACAACGCCTTAGAACTTCAGCTATCCAACATAGACTTAAATCCGTAAATTGTATCTTGATCGACTACGACGAGTGTTCATCCTAGGGAATATGCACGAGGCCGTTGAGTGATGAACTCACGCTTCATGACAACGTCATTGATTTAGATGAACTAATCGAAACTTTATCGTAAAAAATTATACTATTCATAATTTTTAACCGGCGCGTTCACGATTTAACCTCTACCGCCTGACAAGAGTAACCGGAGCAATATTGTCACAAGCCTAATTCCCAAAAAGGTTAGGTTATAGAGAGCACAAAATTACTTGCACTAATGGTTGCCGCCACGTACAACTTCAAAAGTTCTCTGTTACGCACAAACGTACTCAGGTTGCTACACTCAATAGTTTACGTGTATAATTTAAGCTGAAAGTCATGTTCCCGGAGAGTGACATACGGCGGTAGAGCGTTAAGAAAGAAAATTTTGTTCACTCAAGTTTTCGTTCCTCCTTCGTGGCAGGCCTAAGCAAATTTCATATATGACTTTTTTCTTCTGATAACTTGAAAACTAATACAGTTCCTAAGATTGGAAATATCATGAACAAAGTAAACGGATTTAGACTTTTTGGCAAATTCGTCAAAAATACCGCAAGACTTGAATTTTTATTAGAAATTTCGAGCAGTACAAGTTAATTAGCTTTTATTTATCTATTATGGGATTAATTATTAGTTATCTTTTATGGGATTAACTCTAAATTTATCTATTACGGGATTAACTCATCTATTATGGAAGTAATATTCGGCATCAAGTCTCATATGTACTTCACCACAACATACTTACGTTAGTTTTCAATTCACTTTCATTGAAGCACAAGTCCCTAGTTCTTTTTCCGGTATCACTCGCATTATCCCCACAAAAAAAAACCGGTACATACATAGATTCCGATACTTCAAAAGCGTATTTTACACGTGAAAACATGTGAAAGTAGACGACTAAAAATTCATTACAACAGATATAGCGATGCTGTTTTTAAGTAAATAGCATTCGATGACCAATTGTCTGCCTTGTATCAACGGGTTACGTCTTCAGTTATATTTCTATATCCCGTCTAGGTTTGAAATTCATTACTTATTTATCACAAATACACAGGTAAAATTTAATGACTTATCAAATAAGTAACTAACATTATACATATTTCCATTTGTTACTTTATTAATCGAAATATGAGACCAACAAAAAATTTTTATCATGTGGTAATCATTGTCTGGAAAAGTGCGTATATTTTTTTTCGCCAGCATTAACTTCAAATGTTTACCACTGATCAACTCCTGTCATTGCGAGAAAATCGCCTGTCTGAGGCGTGGTTCTTATAACATTATTCATATAGTAACTGAGTTAAATTTCAGAAGCAGGAATGTCTCGGAAACACTCAAGACAGCTATTCAAATCATTAGTTTGCATTTTATACAATTAGTGACAAACACGATCCTACAGGAATAATTCGCTGATGCTGGCTAGACAACGCACCGAAACTCAAGTCTCAGGGATGAATCCAACCCGACAAAAACGTATTTCACTCGCCTTTTCAGGAAACAGGATTCACATCTCAGGTCTAAAAATTAAATGATCTTAAAGTTTACAAGGAATGATTAAAAATTATTACTATTATTTTTCAATACTATACATCGCATACGCTGTGAATAAATTACAAAAAGAAGTAACTGAGATCTCACCAAGACATGCTTTATTACATATTGTTGACTAAAACAACACATGATAGAACCTGTAACGGGAGTTATCGATGTCATGCAATCTTATAATGATCATGAGTATCGTTGTCGTTATCCTGAGATGCAAGATCATCGCAAGTTTGACGTTTGCTTGGAAATAATTCACGCGTAGTCAACGCAATATGACTAGAAGGAACAGGAAGGTTAAGAAAGTCTGAGTTCAAGTCGAAATTCGATTCTGCTAACAAGACTGAGTCCTTAATATTATTTTGTACTTCCGGCGAACTCATTGCACGATCTAGTGCGGACATTCTCGTACAAGAACTGTCTAGACCAGGCAAAGACTTGTCTTGTTCATCCCCAGTTAAGTTGTCTTGCTGAATCAAATCATGTGCATTCCCACTTCCACTTTCAACGGCAACATGTCTTATATTATTTGAAGATTTATATGCTCTACTAGAATCAAGCTGACGCGAATATTCAACATCGAATTGACATTGCGCACCAGAGTTCTTGACCTGGTATGAACTCTGAGATCTGTCCAGGCTTTCCTTATAATAATCCAAATCTCCTACATTAGCTGGTAGCGAATTCATGCTACCAGATTCCGGGTGATATGAATATTCATTGTCGCGTCGCGCATGCCCTTCAGGAAGGCTATTGGGATGCGCACTCTGATGGCCGCCAAAGTGGCCTCCAGGACACCGCTGGTCGTGGTAACAAGTCGTCCATGTCAGGCCCGTGCCAAGAGGGGCGTGGCACGACGGCATCAGTACGTGACGGAAAAAGTTGCGTCCGCTGCAATGGAGGGAACAAAATTCACGTATTGCCAAAAAAAGCTTTAAGTAATAGCAAGAAGCAAACGTGGCGTCTATATACACTCAGTTAAAGATGCAATATTCACTTTAAAGTCCTATATTCACTTTAAAGATGCACAAATGAGCTCCATAATTTATTTCCAGCAAACCAGTAAACAGACTTTCAAATAATTTCTCGCTGTAAACAAAAGATTGAATGTGAAACCATTTTCATCTATCGGGCTACTTAATGTGTCAAAAATACGACCCGAATGGCTATTCAGCTGTATACAAAAATTTAAAGTGCTTCTACGCACCTTTGCTTGCCATTGAATTAAATTATAGAATATAAAACTATTCATTTGATAGCATATTTAAGTACTTCACTGCAATCACATAAAATTTCATATTTAAAAGAATCAAAGAATCGCAAACTTTGGTACAGAACTTGAAGTTATCAAGAAATCAGTAAGATGATAAATGAAAAATACCTGCAATTTCCGACAGAGCAGCACTAAATCCGTATTTACCACCTTTCCTCATTCCAAATTTAAGAATGCACTAGGCAACGGTATCCGTGATTTTCTACGACGATTTGCTTTGTCTAACTGGCAACAGACTCGCATTCAACGCTCTAAATGTAGGTACCGTATAGAAAATAATGGCATAGGCGTACAAACGGACGTTGAACGCTGTAAATGCAAAAAATAAAAATAATAATAGCATGGATGTAAACTCTCTGAAGCACTGAGGCACCTAGTACATCGTACGAAGCACTTCAGGTCAGCGACTGACGAATATCAGTAAAAACAAAAGGTAGTTACCCATTTTATTTGAAAAATACAGAGAATGAATGCATTTAATCCCATAACTTCAAGTTATTTAATTAGGAACCCTTAGCTCACCTGCCAGGCTGCGTACCAAGGAACAGCTGCCAGTTGAGGCGCGGGCCAAAGTCGTAAGGATTCTTGTAAGCCTTTAATGTACAGAAATTGTTGACACGTGATGAATGTACAACACGTAAGAAAAAATAATGATGGCAAATAATGAATATAATGTTAACACGTGATAAGTGTACAAGACGTACGACGGTATTGCAATGGCAAGTAATGAATAGAATGTTGACAAATGAAGTGTAATACAACAAGTAACATGGGATTGTCATGACAAATTATGAATACAATGTTGAATACAATGTTTCATGACAAATAATGAATAGAATGTTGACAAATGAGAAGCATAAAAAACATAAAACGGATTTGTCATGGCAGTAGACCAGGATATGCCGGCATAAATGTCGGACGACTAACAATTACCTAGCGTTTATATTATAACAAATGAGCAGCACATGTGAAGAAATCAGCGGTTATAAGTGACCTGTCCGAGCGCAGCAAGACGCTTGCGCTCCTTGCCGTTGATGTGCTGCTCGACGCTCGTCTCGCCGCGCCCGATGAGCCGCGCATGCCACGCCGCCAGTGCCCCCAGTGACGCGAAGCATCCTGAGGGATCACAGCCTTGTCAGTTTTTAGCGCATTTTATGATTTATGGAAAAAAAAACATTATTGTGCTCGCCATGTCCGTCTGTCTGTCTGTCCGTCCGTCCGTGACCTCAAGTTTTCGTCGACGAGAAAATGCGCTCTCTCTCACTCACTGCAGTGAGTACCGAGTTATATTTTTTATATGAGGGATGATAGCAGCCTTGCCCAGTAACTTTTGATGTTCATAAAATCGTTGCATGGTTTTATACTATGATAACGATTGATGTTTGCAAGATGGTAGCTGTGAAGATGCATGCTTTAAATTTAGCTCTACACGCTGGCGTACAGAATATTTTCCTAACTATGTATATTTTACAGTGAGCTCTGTGCGCCAGCTTGAAGTGATCAATTTAAAACAGAGATCTCATATGCTACCATCTTTGGAACACCAACCATTATCAAATATTACAAAAACTAATGTTATTTCTCAAAATTAGCAATTATGATTATTCTAAAAATCACAATTTATAGGATCAGTCACTCAAGAAAATCAACAGTTATATATGGCAGTTTCAAAATCCAAATTTAATTAGATCATTCTCTTGAGAAATTAATAATTATGATAGTTTTGAAACTCTAAATTTCACTAAACCAGTAATTTGAGAGATTTAACAGTTATATTAATTATAAAAGTTTCAGACAAATATCTTTGAAAAATCTGGGATGTACAGAAGCCGCAAACGAATAAAGCAAAAATTAGCAGTGGATCACTGCATTGTATCAATGATGAGTAATGGTTATACTAATTTTGAGTTTCGAACTCAATAAGAAAAATGTCACAAGGAATTACCTATATTTTAGTATACAAAATGATTACTTGATGTATGAGCACCAAAATTCATAACTATGATAACAGAGTGAATCTATTTTATAAGAACTAATGAAATAGTCGCCGCACCAACGGTGAGGAGGCCAGCGTAGGTGATGGCAAAGCGTAGCCAGTAGCGTTCTTGTCTCTTCTTAGCCACAGCCTCCTCAGCATCAGGGGTGTCAGCTTCTTCCTAAGCACAAGCAAGACATCAGGTGTGTCAGCTTCTTCCTAAGCACAAGCAAGACATCAGGGGTGTCAGCTTCTTCCTAAGCACAGGCAGACATCAGGTGTGTCAGCTTCTTCCTAAGCACAAGCAAGACATCTGGTGTGGTCAGTGTCAGGTATATTCATCTTCTTCCTAAAAGCAAGCAAAGATGCAAACTTAATTCATTCATTTTCATACTTTTTAGTTGCCTGCACCGTATGCATTTGTTAGTTTCAACAAACCAATTTTTACAAATAAGTCACACATGCCTTCAGACTTGCCCTGCTAACGAATCTTAGGTGATGAGAGACAAAGCGTGTTGATGAATAGATGAATTAATTTTACTGTTGTCACAGTAAAATTAATTGATCATACCTACCTTCAAACACATCTGTTCAAAAAAAATGTAACAACGCATGGCAAAAAATTTCAAAAGCAATATCGAATTGTGTGATTGAAAGACACAAATGCTCCCATAAATATTTTAGGTGCGCCAGTAACAAATTTTGGAAATCTAATTCAATATGAAGCAACTATAGTCA
This sequence comes from Hyalella azteca, assembly GCF_000764305.2. Classification (NCBI taxonomy): domain Eukaryota; kingdom Metazoa; phylum Arthropoda; class Malacostraca; order Amphipoda; family Hyalellidae; genus Hyalella; species Hyalella azteca. The sequence continues at coordinate 929,293 of NW_025936959.1, forward strand.
TGAAATTTGAGTAATGTTGGTTGATAAAGTCATGGAATCACCACAAACCGCGTGGATGGAGATGCTGGCAGTGTCGTCGCTGAGACCGCACCATGTGTAGAATGAGTCTCGTAAAGCAGGGCCACCGCTCCCGCCTAGGAGGTAATGGCAATCATACTAAGACCCAAAACTATGACATGATACTTGGAAATATTATACAATAATTCAAGTAAATTTCAGGCTTTGCAATTCATATAAACAAATTTTCAATTCTATAATTCTGTTTTTATCCTTTTACATTCAAAATTAAAGAAGTAGTTAGTGAACCTTTACAAAATAACTTGATAATTATAATCATTCATCCTAACTATAGCGCTAGTTCAAATATGTTGTTTACTATTATAAAATATCTTCATAATATAATCAGATATAATATATTACTATATCTTAAATTGTATCTATCTTATACAGATGATACCTAAGACATAATAAATCATATCTTGGCATTAACATACCGAGCCAGATCTCTCGGTAGGCAATCTCAGCACCAAACATCATGATGAAGAGACAGCCTAGCAGCATGTAAACCATGTACAGGAAGAAATAGCGGTGATTGAAATGCCCCACGCAGTTGTTGATCCATGCTGAGTACTTATTAAGAAATTATTCAAGACTTAAATAAAGAAAATTTTAGAGGAAGCGATTCCGGGTTTAGCTTACAGAACAGAAAGTTAAAAATTTTTACCAACCTATAACATTTTCAAATGTTTTGAATTTAAGCACCTATTACAAAGAAATATTGTTTTACAATATATTCCTCTCATCTTAAACATGTGATTATAAGCTGAACTGAAATTTCATTTTTTGAAGAAGAAATACAAATCAATCAATATAACGTAACATCACAATCCCCATATTAAACAAGAAATAGAGTACCTATGGTATATAAAAAATAAAAAACTGAAATATTAATTCAAAATTTAATGCCCTAGCAAGAAACAAAATCTATTTTCTGGAAATCCTTAATAAATATCTACTGAGCATTAACGTGGTGAGCCTTGGGGCATGATCGTAAAGGATACGGCAGTGATGGTCCATCTTCAGCACACATTTGTTGCACACTGAACAATGGTGTGTCCTGGGTGGCTTGGGTGCTATACATTTCTTACACACTGTCACCGCCTCTGTGATGAAGCAGTCCTGTAATAATAATCATACTTTATATTTATTACAACAAACATGATAATGCATGATGACAATTGTGGGATACTTATTTCAAGTAAAGTATAAAAGCTATTTAATTTAAACAGATATTGGAAAATGAGTTAAAAGAGCAAAGCTGAGTTAACACAGAGTCACAGACTAAGGAAAAATATGGCATGACATGAGCAATAGGGGAACTGTAGCAAATAGAACTATGGTAAAAAAATTATGTCATGAGAAAAGTCCCTGTTTTGAAACAAAAAAGCTGTGAAAATGGAGTTCATCACTCCTAACTTACTTTTTGCACAGCTCCTGGAGGTGTTCTACAAGCCATGTAGAAGTGAAAGACAACATTAAGAAAAAGCCAGTGACCATAGGGCATCAGCACTGCGTACATGTAGGGCCTGTTGTCACGGTAAAAAGGCAGGCCCAGCCAATATACGACGAAAACCACACTGCCAGTCAGAATGATCACACCAGCAATTAATATCTGCACATACAATAGAACACAATGTATCAACATCCATAGTTTACCATTTATGAAAAAACGGGATAAATATGAATTTTTTAACTGAATTAAAAAGTATTGTTGATTTAATTGATCAATCAAATTAGTTGAATTTAAATTTATTTACAAAGAAATTAGCCTCCACATATGTGCACACCATCAACTTCAACCTAAGGCTATTAAACATACACTGATCAAATTAGACAATTAAAAGTGATGTTATATAAATAACTGAAGTAATGAGCCACTCACAGGACCTAGAATGTGGGTAAAGTGGTCAACCACCCATACTATGGGCTCCAGCAGAACTTCTGCAGCAAATGATGGTGACATGAGCTCTGTGTAGAACAGGCTCTTCACTGTCACATTGAAGAGGAATAACTTCCATTCTATCCATCTCCTGAACATACATCCATTAAATCAAAATACAATTAGGTAAGAAATTATTTATAATATAAATGCACTGTCATTAATTACACTCAGAAATATTTTGTAAACAAATTAATAACTTCACAATTTGGTCCAATTGTTACATGAACATAGTATGTTTTTCAAGTCAATCTAAATATTTAGAAAAATTTATCAGCAATGAAGCCAAATTAGAACTTGGTTGTTATGACATTCAGAAATGTTTTTAAGTATGAAATAACTTTTAAACTTAGGATATTTATACATTTACAATTTCACATATTTACAATTTTTGTCATAGACTACATTGTGCAATGTGCATCAAAGCTGTGCATACCTTACTGAAGAAGCATTGTTTTTAATAGCAAACCATCTACTATAAATGGTCAACCTCAAATGTGGGGTCATGCTTGTTGCTAATATATCACCAAATCTGCATTTTTTTTAAATAATGTGCACTGATCTTGTATGTAGTTCTTTAGTAGAATCAAGTTCATATCTGTAAATAAAATAATTACAAAATTAGTTTTGTGTCTTCCTTGATTATGGGTAGCTGCTTACAGGCTGATGAATCCCAGCAACTTCATTGCATATTGCCTTCAGGCTTCAAAGATGAGTTTTGTCCTCAGTTCTTAATAAGTGTGGACATTTCAAGCTTAAGATCAGCCAAGTGTGCTTTACGCAGAGGAGCAGAATAAAAATTACAACCCGTTAACATCTCGAAAAAAGTAAAAAAATCACAGACATGATGAACAATAATATTCGAAGTTTCTTGAAATTTCCTCTCATTAAAACTCTTTTAATACAAAGTTTACATATTTTTTGTTACTGGTCAACGCTTATAAATAAATAGCTGGGTAAGTATGGAAAAATCCATATCGCCATCTCATTTGCGAGTGGAGTAAAGTCTATCCTAATTAGTGAAGAAATGCTTAGGGAAGAGCCGAGCCTGTTCGAAGCCTCTCGGTTTTCAATCAGGGCCTTAAAACCTGGACTCAGCTGCTGAGTCCAGGTTTAACGCTGAAACTTTCTGCTGAGTCTCAGCAGAAAGTTTCAGCGTTATGTGTCAATGATTCTTGAAGGTTTTATTAGCTGGGCTTCCGGTTTTGATCACAGGTAAATCCAGGATGGTGCTCATGCATATAAAACTTTACTACTAACAAAATAACTACTAACACTAAGCAGTAAGCAGGGAACTAAGGGAGGACGCTGAGGTGGCGAAGAACTGATCAAAGAATTGAGGCGGCGAGCTGAATCCGCAGGAGCAGCGGCATGTCTGCGATGTGTCCTATCATATAATCATAGTGATGTCGGTATTGTCGGCGCTTAAGAATATGCCTTCAGTGTCTAGGCATAAATGTCCTGACGTTTATTTTTTAAATTTTTGGAATAACAACTAATTTTTACAACACTTCTCTCTAACTTTACTTCTTGTTTGTTTGTTTGTCTGTCTGTCTGTCACTCTGTCTGTCTGCTACAAATCTTGTAATCGAAATTTAATACACTTCTACTTATCCTATCGATCAAATTTTGCACACTTGTGTAAAGTTGGAGACAATGCATAAATCAAATGTCAAAATAAATGATTTTAAAAATTGAAAAAAAATCAATATTAAAAAAATTTGAAAAAGTAATTTTGTCAGCTACAAATCTTATAACAGATAATTGACACATTTTTACCTGTCTAATTGATCTGAAATTTTGCACACTTGTGTGAAGTCAGAGGCAATGCATAAATCAATTAATAGAATAAATAATTTTGAAAAAAATTTATATATTAAAAAAATTTATGTATTAAAAAATTGAAAATTTAAATTTTTTAAATTCGAAAATTATATGAGAAATTCATTGTACATCTGTAAGATTGGATTGGACACACTGGATTCTTTGGAAGTGTTGTCTTTAAAAAGTAATTTTTAAACGTATATTTATTACTGTTAATTATATTAAGAAGATTGAAGATTATCATAAGAAAGATTGAAGATTATGAAGCTTCCAAGCCTCAGTTATCGACGCCTGCGTGGGGACCTCATTGAAGTATACAAGTATACTCATGGTCTATACAAGGTCCCTGAAGGGTTACTAGAATTTGAAACAAGAACCAACACCAGGGGCCACGGCTATAAGCTAAAAAAATTGCGCTGCAACTTCTCCACGCGACAAAATTTCTTCTCGCTCACCGACATGTGGAACAGCCTCCCCGATGACATCGTTGGCGCTCCGAGTATGAACGCGTTCAAGAACAGACTAGATAAAGCTATGGAAAAATATATGTTCAGATTTTAAATGCCTACCAGTAGCTCCTTATCGAACCCGGTGGAAGTCTAGTAGCTACTTCAAACTATCACCAGTCATGAAAAGATCCGATCAAATGATATGAGTTTAGATCTATGAACAAGGCACGAAAAGGAAAATAATCGGCGACAGGCCACATCAGGCCTACATTTCAGCGCCGACATCATTATGTTATGTTATGTTATATCAACACCCTCTGCACCAACACTAGAAAACCTCTTTGTGCTGCCTTTCGGCATATTTATGTTTCCATCAGTTGTCGCGAATCACTAAGTCTTATGCAAAGGAAACGGATTAATCAACAGTAGACAGTAAATAGATCAAATGAATTGGCCCTGTAACTCTAGGGTTATCGATTTTTTTTTTTTTTTTTTTTTTTTTTTTTTGCTCGCTTCGTTTCAATTAGCACCTCACTGCTATAAGAGCGCGTTGAGCACACAGCTTTCAACGCATAACTTTTTTTTTCAAATATGAACCGATATCTGAATGAATAACAACGAAGCTAATCATTCACAATACCCTACTTCGAGCTTCGATGTAATATATTATCCGCTGTTTTTAATTTGTGTGCTAAACGCTAAATTCAAGCACCTTTCCCGCGTATAACTTATCAGATCGGAATTGACCTAATTGACAACGAAGCTGTTCATTCATAATAGACTACTACAAGCCCTGACAGACTTTCCGCTATGTTTTCTACCTTAATTAGGCCCCTTTCACACAGGGCGTGAAATACCGCCAGCGTGAAAAAAACCACCGCGGGATTTCCCGCCGAACCTCAGCGAACATATAAAATGTGCACTGCTATTCACACGCGACGGCTTTTCACGCGGCGTGAAATTTCACGCCCGAAGACCGCGTGTGTCAAGCTAAAAGTGCGGCGGGATTTCCCGCGACTGTTTAGCTTGCAATGGTATTCAATGTAATCTTTCACACGGGGCGGTTTTTCACGCCGCTACCGAATGTGGCACAGACAGTGGGTAGCGAGGGTGTGTGTGAGAGTTAGAGCCAGCTTTTCAATAGCATGCACGGAGTCTCTCAACTGCATGCTGTTGTGGGTTAATTTGCCTTGCACCAAGACAATAATTCATCAAAACTTTCGGCAGACATTCGGAAATAATTGAAGAATTTTACTTCATCTTCTCTGAATTTTTAGAATAGCGTGGCAAATTCACCTTCTTGTGGCCTTAATTTTACTATATTGTGACCCCAGCACCTCCTTTTCTTTCTTTGTGTTTCTTTCTTTGACCGGTCCGACACTTCAGCGAACTCGCGTGCGAACTCGCCTGCGAACTCGAATGCAAACCTAACTTCATTTTCAACTGTGGCACTCATAAATCCTTCAATAATGAACGGATTTTATTCAAATTTTAAATATAAGTAGATAATATCAGTGTCAGGCCGTGATGTCATCAGCGACTATTACGTCACCTTCTGTGACGTCACTATTCGTGGGTCACCGCGTATATAAGCTCGGTGAGCCGACTGCCAGTCAGTCGTAAGTAGTCAGTCGTAGACGAGCAGTCTCAGTCTTAGGCAGACAGCCTTCAGCTGCAGTCATGCAGTTGACTCTAGACTCCGGCACTCATTCTAACACGCAGTGTCGTAATCTTCCTTCTCCGAAAGTATACTGCACATACTATGCTTTCATCCTGTGACTTCTATCAAGTGTATCCGTAAACTACCTTTAATACTTACGCTTAGATACACGTCTTGTCATTATCCTTCCCCTGGCAAATGAATATTTAATATGTTATTCGGACAATTATAATGAACCCAAACCCCTCAGGTTTATCTACAATAGATCAGACAGATCCTTCAAGATTATGACTGTCAACCCAGAACAAAGTTATTCTTAACTTTGACATCAGTATTTTGCGGGGGGAATTTTTTCAGATTTTTACATCAATAACTTTTTTGTTAATACGGAAAACCTAACTTCATTTTCAACTGTGGCACTCATAACTCCTTCAATTATGAACGGATTTTATTCAAATTTGAAATATAAGTAGATAATATCAGTATTTTAAAAAAATTCCCCCCGCAAAATACTGATATTATCTACTTATTTTAAAATTTGAATAAAATCCGTTCATTATTGAAGGATTTATGCGTGCCACAGTTCGCTGAAGTGTCGAATCGGTCTTTCTTTGCTGTCTTTCATGCAGCAAATATAAAAGGAGAGGTTTCTTTTCTTTGCTATGAGCAGGCATTTATAGATATAGTTCACAAAAACTGAGGATCACTGTTACCGTGTTACGGAGAACAGCGCTGCAAGTCTGATAGATTCCAGCGTGAAAAACCGCCTCGTGTGAATGATAGCGCGGGAAATCCCGCGGCGGTTTTTTTCCCGCCCTGTGTGAGAGCGGCTTAAAGTTTAGCGTGCTGCATGGAACGCGTTAATAATACGCAGCGGAAATACTCGCCCAATCTAGTAGGAAGTGGGGACAAATCAAGTGCGGATATTTGCCCGAGACGTGGATAACTGGATATTGCCATCTATATAGTATATGCACCATATACAATTGGCCAGTGTTCATATGGTGTACTAAAGTATAATAATTATTGAAATAGTGCCTAAAATAGATATTTCTTATTTTTTTGTTGCTGAAATCATAAAAAACTAAATAACTTCCATTGCACCTCTGATAAATAGAAATTTATTTTTATGCGGGCCTGAAATTCTGGAAACTTTCTAACTTCCGTAGTAATCGATGGACCTTTTTTTCGCCACCTGGTGTGAACATCAGCGCCGATTCCGCACTTCAGCGTCTTCAGCGCCGGTTCGAGCTGCGGTCGACGACGGACGTTGGTAAGAGGTAAGAGCTGTGAGCCTGTGACACTTTGAAAATCGGTCAGTATCTAATCTATCTGAAGGCTCTCTTGAAATAGAAATTTTGATATAATATCTCTTAGTTTGTTTTGTAGGTCCAATTAACTTAGACTGGGAAAACGTAGGAAAAAATCAAATAGTAATTTGTTATCTGGATCAACTGATGAAAGTGATGAGTGATGAGCTGATGACGAGGCTGAGGCCTGAGTCGGATATGTCCCAGCCAATACCAATGTTGGTGTTCGGGTGTTGCCAGGGGCACTGGGGCAGGGGGTCAGACAAATGAGACAATCAATGTTCGCTCAGACTCACAGATCCAGTTCTCAAATAGGACAAGCAATGCCCTCAGTTCAGTAGAATTTGAAGGCCCTAGCTTGGGGGTGGGCTTGGAGACACATAGTGGCAAAGCAGATAATTTTTTAGCCTCTTCCTCAAGTTCATTTTTGAGTGTGATAAGTGACCAGCAAACTGAGCAAAGTATCATGGATACCAGCAGGGGAGGAAAAGATCTACTCTGTGAGCTGCGACTGGATTTTTTGAGCCACGAAATAACGAATTTTCAAGCCGTAAGCCTATTTCTCAAGCCGTGGAAAGCCATTCTTGAACCGCAAAGTTGCAAACTCTTGGCGGCGATGGCACGCGCGCAGCGTGCCATAGTGGCAAAGCAGAGAGTTTTTTAGACTCTGTCTCAAGTTCATTTTTGAGTCCTACAAGTAGACCAGTAAAGTATCATCATAGTGGCAAAGCAGAGAGTTTTTTAGACTCTCCATCAAGTTCAGTTTTGAGTCATATAACTAGACCAGTAAAGTATCCTGGATACCAGCATCATCATACATAAGAGATTGGTTTAAATCTTGGGTAAATGAGGAATTAAAAATGAACTGATTCTAAAAAATCTCTGGTTTGTCACTATGAGTATCATAGATACCAGTATTAGCTTACTTGAGAAATTGGTTAAAATTTTGAGTAAATGATGAAATTAAAAATGAACTGATTCTAAAACATCTCTGGTTTGTCACTATGCAGCGCGCGATCACGATTCACGAATAAGCTCAAATTTTGCCCTAGAAACAGCAGTTGAACATTATTCCCTAATTCACATGTAGTTTAGCGCATGCTAATGCCTACCTTACGATATTGCAAAAATATAACACGGTTTTACAAGAGTCTGAGAGGCGAGTTCAAGATCTTCATCTTTGACATAACCATGGTGGCAGGGAATTATTGTGAGTACTTATGCGTTTGCAAGAGCATCGACCGGTCCGG
>NW_025936960.1:0-669 GCF_000764305.2 Hyalella azteca
CATTAAAAATTACCCGGCGACGCATCTTTAAAATGGCCGGCGACGCTTTGGGCTTAAAAATCCATATATTGGAGACGCTGCATCCACCCTCTGCATAGTGGTATTATTGCAAGTTGCAACTTGCAACCTTAATTTACTGTGCCCTAATGAAGAATATATACCTTGTTGAAAAGATTTAATGAGTGTCTGATGTGGAATAAATCTACTTTCCCAGCTGCTTCTAGAGCTTTGCTACCATTTTGGACTCTTTGAGATTCTGGCTAGATGACATACCTATCTCCTAGATCTACTTAATTGTTAATGTTAACAAGAGTAAACAAAACAATTGGACTGCTAGATTGCATAAATAGGATAAATACTAAAATAGGTCACTGGGAGCCAATCTGGCAGTTACCAGTCTGAAATATTATGTTGAATTTTCCAAAAACTGCATGTTAATACTATTGTTCTATAGATAATTTACAGAATGTTTCATGGAAAATGTGACAAATGTCATTTTGAAAATTTTTTATGGCAGAAGATCAATTTGGAATATTAGGTAGAAAGATGTTTTCTAAAATCACAGGTAAAGGCAATCCTTGAGCCCTAGTCTGGAAAAGTCCTATTTTTGTCTGAAATATCGCGGCTCTAATATCATATAATTTCAGTAGGTATGAAATCTCGCGGCTC
>NW_025936961.1:0-1383 GCF_000764305.2 Hyalella azteca
GATTCAAAGCAAAATTAAAACAACGAAATCAATTAATAATTGCTGGTGGTAAGCGTCTGATGATTTTATTTCCATTATTCGATATCGTCTAAGGTAGTTTGCTCGCATTTTGGCACGAAACTAGATTTTTAGCGCATTTTCTCATTTATGGAAAAATGCACTATTGTGCTCGCCATGTCCGTCTGTCTGTCCGTCTGTCCGTCCGTCCGCGACCTCAAGTTTTCGCCGACGAGAAAATGCGCTCTCTGTCACTCACTGCAGTGAGTACTGAGTTATATTTTTTAATTTTAAATTTTGAGCCAATCACTTCCTCGCAGTTACGCAATGCCGTGCTATTCTCCCACTCAGAATTAATTATCAGGGTCAAGGTATTATCCCGACACGATATAAGTAGCCTGGATACGTATTTAAACAGCCTATATATGTATATATGCGGTTAATTCCAGGCTTCACATTCTAACACACAAATTAGACAAAGTTCAATAGCATTCAATAGAAAAATGAATAAATATTGAAAATATTAATTGTCGTTAATTACAAGGTGATTAAATGGACATAAATATGTAATTTTTCGATATAAAGCGAATTAAATTACTAAAAAATTTAACTCAGTACTCACTGCAGTGAGTGACAGAGAGCGCATTTTCTCGTCGAGGAAAACTTGAGGTCACGGACGGACGGACAGACAGACAGGCGGTCAGACAGACAGACAGACGGACATGGCGAGCACAATAGTGCATTTTTCCATAAATGAGAAAATTGTCGTGAACAAATCCAATTTGAAGAGCTTCACATAATTTTAAGAAATTAGGCAGATTTCGTTGAAGACCAGAGAATTCGTTTTATTGGCAATGTTCTTACTTGTTATTTTTTACGAAATTGTAGACTGGATTTTGAGCATATTACCGTTTGTTATTTAAAATTTTAGGTGAATTCGAGAAGATTGCATTCTAAAAAAAGTTAGGAGAATCACAGGAAAATTCACTGTCATTGATTAAAGATTCAGTTGATATTATGGTAACTACCATGCATTCGGAGGGAATTTCAGCTAACAATCGGAAAATTTATAAAAAAGTGGATTAAATTCAAAAAATAGGCTTCTTTATTATTATTTTTTAGCTTATTTTTTCATTTATGGAAAAAATGCGCTATTGTGCTCGTCATGTCCGTCCATCTGTCTGTCCGTCCGTCCGTGACCACGCTTTCTTTGACGAGAAAATGCCCTCTCTGTCACTCACTGCAGTGAGTACTGACTTATACTTTTTTTATTTTAATACACCGTTTTATTTTTTAACTGTAGTATCAGTCATTGTGTGATCTTTGAACTGTTCTCTTGGAATTAGAGCAGAGTTCCTGAGAAAGGTACATGGATGAGCGTACGGT
>NW_025936962.1:0-283 GCF_000764305.2 Hyalella azteca
TCTCGCTGTAATTTTAAAAATTGGGCCATTGGATTCGGTGATGATCCTGGATTTATGACAAGCAATAGATCGGAACACAAGCAGAGCGAAAGACGATTCTTTTTTCGAAGCCTGTGGTGGAATATGACTAAAATAACTCAAAACACTGTCAACATGATGGCTGGTGAGAGACACGAGAATCTCACCATACAGAACAGAACGCATGCGGGTGAATATAGGCAAGTGAGCGTATATGCGTGCGCATACTCGCTTCTGGCAATAATGTTTGCGTTTAAGGAACACT
>NW_025936963.1:0-2149 GCF_000764305.2 Hyalella azteca
CATCAGCTGTTTGTTTGCCTACCAGTTCTGGCCCCTCAAACATTTGCATGGAAGGAGGCAAGAAAAACAATAGGTATGACAATCCTAGATTCCTGTCATCCATGATACTTTGCTGTCCTACTTTTAGGACTCAAAATTGAACTTGAAGGAGAGTCTAAAAAACTCTCGGCTTTGCCACTATGCAAGTTGTAAGATCAAGAAGGTTGTGAGTAGTCAATGCAGCGTGAATAGGAATAGGTTGAGGCTTGAGCCAGAAGATGTTGAGCCATAGTAGGTGAGGCCAGATGCAGAACTGCCTGCTTATGTCCTTATACTTATAGTTATGAAGTTATGAGCAAGCATGCTGAAGTTTAGGCTGACTGCTGAAGACCTACAGTGCTAATATTTTTAAGCAGTGTATCACTGGTGCAGATTGCGGTGTTCCAGCCTAGTCCGGCATAAACTGTGGCTTCTATCTCTGAGGGCTGAGGCTGAGTAAAGTTATTGCATTGTGAGGCTGATTGTTGGCTCCATGGCTTATTTAATAGTAAAATTTGTTGATCAAGGCTGCGTTCCGCCGGCAGACGATAGTTTTATNGTAGTCAGCATTTTTTCAATTTTTAAATATTTCTCCCTCAGTCCCACAGTAGGTTATAGGTAGTTTTTTTAGATAGGCACTGATTATGAGATGAAAATTTAATTTGTGTGTTCACAAATTAAATCAGTGTAATCTTATCAATATATGATTTATATATACACATAATAAAGGGAGCACAATAAACAATTGTGCCCCCTCTTCTGGGTGCAGTGCTTTAGCAGGGAAAACTAAAGGGTGGAATTAAGCCAAATGGGCCACAAATATTCATATTGATTATTGGTGATAAAGGCATCATAGGGCCCTTGATGATGTACAGCCTTATTGCAAGTTATTGGCCTCCCCCAGTGGCCCAAGCCCAGACTTCATCATTCTTAGATGATTTGTCATGTGAGGAGATGACTGAGTAAGTCTGAGTTAGACAACATGATGTTGCCTCAATGCTCCCTCTTCCTGTGTTGAACACTGGGAGCAGTGAGCACACCAGCTCATGCTCACGGTTGGCTCACCAGGTGTTGCAGCAAAACAAGACCAAAAGCACTCAGACTTAAAGAGGAAAACAAACATCTAGCCATTTTAGGTAGGACTGAACTCCTGAATGCAGTTTTGAATTCTATAGGGATCATAAGTTAACCACTACACATGACATAGCATATTGGAAAGCAGGACCTGAAAGGCTGAAAGCCAGGAGCTTTCCATTTTTAATCCATTATATTCATATCTGTTAATGTTATCCTTTTCCAGCTATGATTGGTTTGTGGCATTGTGAGGTGCGCAGCCATAGACCAGCAAATTAACTCTCAAATCAGCCCTGAAGCCAGGAATTTGTACTTATTGCTGATAGTAAATAATCCCTTTGAGCTAATCTGCCCTGTACTGCCTGTAGCAGGCTTGTACATGGAAAGAACTCAGGAGTATGAAAGAATTGCTGGTATTGGGTAATGCTGGCCTCTGGCATCATGCATACATCCCAGATTGTGATGTCATACCCTTCACCAGCAGTGACTGGTTGATGGGATTGTAATGTCATCTCCTTTCCAGGCTTGAATAGTGAAGAAGAATCAAGCAAGAATAAAATAAATACATTTGTGGATTCAAATACATTTTGTGGAATGTGGATTCTCTCAGGACGATGAAACCTGGAAGTCACCCTACCTGGACTTTACCAACTGTACCGGGAGACAGGAGTACAGAGTACCCTATCATTATCTGGTCAACAAGTTACAGTCTGTGATAATCGTGGTGATGGTGTCATGTGCCAGTGTCAAAGCTGACTTTTTAGGGCATTTTCTCTTTATAGAAAAAATGCACAATTGTGCTGTTAGAATAAACGTTTCACCTATCTGCAACATGTACTGCGAGTTGTCGGATTCTAGCGTAACTTTTATGTCTCTTGCCTTATTTCCCTGTAAGAGGAAGCACCCGCTTCTCCTATCGCTCTCTAGCTTCTGGTCTTCGGCTCGAGCAGGTTGCTCTCTCTTTCGGTGTTGAAGTAAACCTTAGCAGAAGACTTAGCTTTCATTCAATCCCACAACCGTAAGACTATCATGCCGTCACAAAGTGATAACGTAACAG
>NW_025936963.1:2286-51361 GCF_000764305.2 Hyalella azteca
GTCTCGTCCCGGTTCATAATTTACCGGGACACAAGTTTTAAAGTCCGGGACAGAAGTCTTGTCTCGGTTCATACGTTTATTCCGGGACAAATTTTACCCTCTGTCCCGTTATTTTTTTCTCGGAATTTTCTCGTCTCGTTTCGTCTGTCCCGGTTCATTTCGAGAAAATTATTTCGAGACGCAGGAGTCTACAATAAAGTATCTTGGTCATGGAAATCAGCATAGCAGCATTATCATACACAAGAAATTGGTTTAAATCTGGAGGAGATGAGGAAATTAAAAATGAACTGATTGTAAAAAATCTGTGGTTTGTCATAAACTCATTAGGGCCATAAACCTATAATTGACAATACCTACTTGATATTGTTAATAACTAATAGCAATAGCATCCCAGCCAGGCCAGGGTGCAGAGGGTGCAAGCAGCAGTGTTGCCAAGATATGGATTTTTAGCCCTAAGCATTGCCATCCATTTTCAAGATGCTTTGCCAGGTAATTTTTAATGAGGAAATGCTGTTAACAACTTTGATAGTATATCCCTTACTCTCCACGCACTGCAACACTTAGTCATTGCAACTTATTTCCGGACAAGCTTCACTGCATCCTGATCCATCTAACATACCGTTACCCAAAACCTTACTGTGTGTGCTTGCCGTCTTTCAGACTTGCAATAATTGCAATGATTTCCAAGTAATTTTTAAAATGCAATAATTTCAATCCAAATGTGTTGGCAAGATCTTCTGAAGGCATATATTTTGTTGCTGGTGCATTGCCAAAGATCTTTTGATATTCACACACTCTCTGCACCCTGGCTACCAAGCTACCACCTAGCCAAGCAAACCAGCAATCATCTCCTCCTGGCTCTTGCTCTGCCTGTGTAGCTAAAAAAAAGGGCTTTTATAACACCAATAAAAGTGACTGCAAGCTGTATTTACGTATGTGTGTGCTATAGTTTGTCCATGCATAAGTTTATGACTTCTAAAAAATTTAAAAAATTTCATAATTTTGATGAAGGATGTTAATTGGTATTTCATTCAATTCAGCCATTTGCATAGATTTTTCTTGAAAAAGGGAAGCTTTAAAACAAAATTATCTGTGAGTTTATTTCTGTGATGGTATTTAAGGGGACCGTCTTGCGCAAATAATAAATCGTATACCTTTGGGCGGATCATTCTGAAATTCAGTACACATATGTAAAATGTAAAACAAAATTGTTTTTGTTCATGTGAATTTTTCGAAAAAAACGAAAGAAAATGTGAAATTAATAGAAAATGAAAAAATAATGGGGTACTCTAGAAATCTATCTACTCCTACAGTATATATGCTACAAGGTCGAGACACATGTCATTCGATCCGTAAAGACCATATCTAGCGTTCACGTGTTCAGTTTTTTCAATTTCGAATTTGTTCCTGATGGAGGGGGATTTAAAGAAAAAAAATTCTCCCCCCCATCCCCCTTTTTCCAATATATAATCCAAACTATAATGAAATCGGAAAAACTATACACGCAGTTTGTAGAGCTATTCCTTACAAATCGAATGATATATCTCCCATTGCTGTAGCTTAAAAACTGTAGGAGGAGATAGGTTTGCCGTGACAATAAGTTGAACTTTTCAGGAGGGTGCGACAAAGTCCCGCGCGTCTTGAAATAGGCACTCAATGTAGCATGGATACCAAACTACAGGCTTCTGTAGCTTAATCCACTCAAGGATGCTAGCAGCAACTTGTAGCACACCTCTCCGTACAAAGTTAGGAGGGTGACTGAGCTCAGGTGCCAGATACACCAATATATGTAGTCTTGCCACTCTAATTTTTTTAGGTCTATTTACTGAAGGAACTCCACCCCCCGCCCCCCGTTAAAGCCCGGCCGTGTGCGTCAATATTGCCTTACATGGATCGCAGTAGTATCGTTGGAAAGCTCAGAATGTCAGCTTTAAGATGAGACTAAGCATGTAACTGCAGCACAACTCAAGTAGAAACTATATTCAAAGATTTCAGCAGCTAATTACTTTATATCTAATTAGTTAAAGGACTCTCCCACCTGCTTCTCTTTAAAGAGACGTCATGAACGTAAATATTGGCGTACAGTGATGGCAGTGGTACCATTGGAAAGAGCAGAATTCCAGCTTTCAGATGAGCACAAAAAACCGGAAAATGCCAAAATTGAAAATTTTAGGGTAGACGGGCCCCTTAATGAGTTTATCTGAATTATAATAATGGTCAAGTTGTATTTTCTTTGCTCTTTGTTTACAGTTCCACTTTCACTTGTGTGCATTTATGAGCCATACAATGGACACAATTCCATAGTTTCAGCTGAATAATGAACACATTTTAGTAAAAAGAGAATAATTTCTTTGGGGGTTCTACTGAGAGAGGTGGAAGCTGGAACTTGAAGGAATGGGTATTGAAGATATTTCAGTACTTCTGGAACCTCATCAGGATATATATTTCCCTGGCCAAGCAGTCATGGGGCAAGTGAAGGTGCAATCGTCATCAGATACATCTTGTAGAGGTAAGGAAAAATTGTACTTGTGTTGTGTATGGGAAAAACTAGCAAATTCTTCCATAAACATTAATGCAATACTTTATGCTTGCATTCTTTGTCATATGCAATTTGTAGCTCTGTATGCTGTATGAACACTTTCAAGTAGGTATATTAATTGGGTGTCATGATCACAAAGAAAATTGTGTAATTCAAAGTCATTCAATCAATTAAGATAGATATTCTTCACAGTCTTGTATATACCATGTAAGGCTGAGTTAACATAGTGGCAAGGGAGGACATTTTTTGTTGCCATTCTTCAAGAGTTCAAGTTCATTTTTGAGTCCTATAAGTAGACTAGTAACCCAGCATTGTCATTAATAATAAATAGATTGAAATATTTAGTAGGTAATAAATTGAAAATGAACTGATTTTAAAAAATCACTGGTTGGCCACTATGGCTGAGTAGTTTAGGCAGTGATTGATGCAATTTAACAAATTCTTAGCAATTTTGATTTATTTATGTGCAGCCATTCTGGTTGAATTCAAAGGAAAAGCCAAAGTTCATTGGACAGTCAAAGAAGGTGATAACACCAAGCACTTCATAAGCCGGGAGCGATACTTCGAATTCAATACAAGTCTTTGGTCATCTCACTGTGAGTTATGGATGGCTTGAATGCATGCATTCCAAGTTAGTTTAGTTATAGCTTTGTCAGAGGTGGAAGCTGTCTGTTGTGGTGGTAGGTATCCCCCAAGATTGAGAAGTAGGTATACAGAGAGTGAGTATAGGCATGATTCATGTTGAGTCTGTTATGAATTTGAAATGATACTTTTCAATAACAAACTTTTTATTTCCTTATAACAGATGGTAAAATGCACCTTCAGATCAAAACTGATCAAAGTAATGAATACTTATGTAATGCAAGCATCAACTTACAAAAATGAAGAACGGAAAAATATTCAAGAACCTCTAGGTTGAAAATTCAAGATAATTGCATCAATGAAGTTTGCAATTTATAACAAGCAAACTCTCAGTACTATAACTAAAGTGGCATCTTGAAGTTGACTACCAAAAAGTAACAAAATTATGGGTCACTTAACACAGTAATTTGAAGCAAGTGAATATATATCAACAGGATGAATTTGTAAAGAACATAAATGAAGTAGGTGACTAAACTTGCAAATCCCTTCATCTAAATTAGTTGATTGAATTGGTGTATTAACTGGACAAAAATTACTTCCTATATAAGCAAAATTATGTTTAGAAATATTTTATTAATTGTTCTTCTCATACATATCACTATTTTACTCATTTTTAATATCCATGTACAGTCTGCATTAGATAGAAAATAAATTTTCTAAACACAGACATAATGGGAGAATAAGTGTTGAATGTAATAAATTTAAAACCATTCATGGGAGTCCGAAAAGTTGGGCTACAAAAGCAACACAACTCCTCCTGCACAACACCCCTTAAATCAGATTTTCAGGGCCATTCACAAATATTTCATTTTAGCAAATAAGCAAGTAATATCTGAGCTTTTCATTATTTAACACAAGTTTGCTAGTTTGTGTTGATTGTAAGCTAACAAGCTATTGATCATGAATATTTTTTTCTCTTGAACAAGCTGTTCATTTACAGTTTCTGAGAAGCTGCCATCTGGAAACCATGCGTGGCCTTTTAACTTTCAGCTTCCCTTCAACATTCCCTCTTCATTTGAGGGCACCGTTGGCTACATCCGATACAGCATCAAGGCCAATGCAGATATTCCAATGGGAGTTGACCACAAGAAGAAAATTTTTATCAGCATCAACTGTCCTTTTGATCTCAACTATTCTGAAGCAGCTAAAGTAAGTAATCATGCACAACACATCTCTAGAATCAATTGGCTTTTTGGTCACAAGTTTTGTTGTAGATAGGGTGAGTAATCATGGAGCAGCCTTTAGCAAAATTAATGTTGCATCCACTGCATTTCCTTTTAGCCTACTGAGTTAACAATAAATTAGCCTTGCAGTCATTTTGATCTCATTTTATTCTGTAGAGCCTTGGAAAAGTATCTATCAGGGTTGGCAATGATTAAATCAAAATGATTAAATCATGTGATTAAATCACTTGATTTTTTTATAAAAAAATCATGATTTTTTTAGTTTTTGTATATTGAAGCCAGTTAAATGGTCAATATTTAGCTCATTACCTTGCTCCATACAAACTTTACAAAGCTAATGAATAGACATACCGTAGTACCGGTACCAATAATTGTTTACCCAAAAATCCCTAAGTGGTAAACACCACCTTGGCCTGTTGGCCATTATTGAAGGCAATAAGTGCCCTTTTTAGCCATCCATTATGATCCATATACTGTTATTGTTAATAGGCTAATTGCAACATAAAAAATAACACTTCAAAAAGACAAAAAAAGTTGAAGAAATCAAAAAAATCAAAAAAATAATGAAAAAATAAAAAAAATCATTGATTTTTTATTTTTTTGATTTAAAAAAAAAAATAAAAAAAAATCGCCAACCCTGGTATCTATTCTCCATAGAAAATACTCTAGACTAAAACAATTTTATTTGGGGATTTTCCCACAGCTAATTAATTATTTCCAAGGCAAATGAGCATTTTGTTTGAATTCAATACATGTAACTATCTAGACACTGAATGTCACATGTTCCCAGTGCTTATGGTAGCTAGGAAAGCATTTTTATTTTTGTAATACATACCGTGTGTAACTGGAAACACCACTGCAAAGTTGGAATAGTAAGGAGGATTGTGCTGAATTAACAGAAGATTTTTACTGTCGTGCTGACTTTGCAGTAGATTCTGCTACAAGTTTAACACATGAACTAAGAATCACGCTTTTGTCCTACTCTAAATTCTCTTGCATTGGAGATGGGAGGAATAAGCATGAGGGAAAATTTCTGAATTATACTGATCTCCAAGTGGTGTACTAAATCCTTCAAACTAGGGCTCACAATTTATTCAGTTGAGTTGGATAAACATTATTCCTCACTGACAGTTCTCAAGCTCCAGGAGACCGAATTACTACTTCAGAGGCACAAGTGTCAACAAGTGGTGAAATAGCATGTAATGTGAATTCATAGCGTATAAGTCAGAGTGTCAGACAGTGAGTGACACAGGTAGAAGCCATGACAAAATGCGAAAAGCCAATCACAGTTACTGGGGGTATGATCCCCAATACAATGGCGAGAAAAATGCAGAATTATCTGGTCACAGTTACTGGAGGTACAAGCCTCAATGCACTGCTGAGAAAAACGCAGATGAATTAGCAATTCGCAATTACTGGGTGTATGAGCCCCAATACACTGCTTAAAAAATGCAGAAGAATTAGCCAGTACCAGTTACTGGGGGGTGTGAGTCCCAATACACTGGTGAGTAAAACGCAGGAGAATCAGCCAGTCCAAGTTACTGGTGGTACAAGCCCCAATACACTGCTGAGAAAAATGCAGAAGAATTAGCCAGTTACTGTTACAGTGGGGATCAGCTCCAATACGTACCCTGCTGGGAAAAACTAATGAAATGGTACAAGCCACCCCCAAGACACAGAAGGTTAGGTGGCAGTTACGCCCAACAGACAACAGGACTATCAAGGGAATAAGCTGCTGTTCCAAGTACTTGAGTGCAGAGGATATTAACCGTTACAACACGGTTATTAGTCACACCAAAACGCCACCAGCAGCTGGGACTAATCAAGAACTCTAGACTAACCAAGCCTACACCATATTCAGTCTGTTAGTGGNTATGTCCACAACTACAGCAGCCCAGATCTGGCTCTCTCAATTTGAGTCAATACAAGTGCTTGGAACCCAACCCAGTCAGACTGAGCACACAAAATTCCTTTGCGAGGGGTAACTCAACCAAAATAACCTTACAACAATATCTTGTATACAATTTGCATGAAACGGGTTGTTAACATCTTCTACATGGAAAAAATAGATGATATAATATAGTACAACAAAGTAAAACCATATTTTTATCATTTAGCCACATATTGATAGGTGAAAGTTGGTATATGATAGAACAACTATCAAAGATACCTCAGGAATTTAAAAGCAAAGAAAACAGCCAGACTGTCAATTTATGTTTTTATCTTCGAAGTGAATTTATTTTTCTAATTGATTCTGCTTCTCTTATAGGTTTTGAACTTTTGAACTGACGATGGAGCTGGACTCCGAAACGTTGTCATTCTTAAGAAATGGTTAATATTCTGGCTGTTTTCTTTGCTTTTAAATTCCTGATTAACTTGCGATATAAGCAATGTAGTAATTTTATTACTCAAAGATACCTAACTCGCGAGCACATGAGTAGAGAACTTCCTAGCACATCGCCTAGATAAATAAAACATCGAGTAACGCATTATCAAAGTGCAAGAGATGTAATATCACTTATTAGAATCACAGTTATAAATAATCAAAGCTTTTGACAAAATGATCACAGATTATAACCAACTTTTCAAAAAAACATATAGCTCATAGATGGCGACGTAGCCGTACTCGTCTAGACGGTGGTATCATATATTGACAGCACTTATTTACGCACAAAACGGTAAATTAGTGCAATTTTCACAATAAAAACACAGTCAGTTAGACAAAATAATTGCATACTAAAGTCAATAAATCAAAAATTCGGTCACAGTTTACAAATAAAGTATTTAAATAAGTCTACATGTGGCTGGGGCTGGAGGAGACGAGTGTTGCTTAGCAGGCGATTGTAACGTAACCCTCTACCGCCATATGTCACTCTCCGGGTATATAACTTTCAACTTAAATTATACGTAAACTATTGAGTGTAGCAACCTGAGGACGTTTCTACGCAATAGAGAACATTTTAAAGTTATAGTACGTGGCGGCAACCATCGGTGCAAATCATTTTGCGCTCACCAGAACGTATCCATTTTGGGAAGTGGGCTTGTTACGATATTGTGTGTGCGGGAACTCTTCTTCTACGCTATCGTTGGTCACTTGCGGCGTACCACAGGGATCAGTTCTCGGCCCGATCCTCTTGTTATGTACTCCCGACGTATTGCATATAATTGATTCACATAGTTTGAATCCGCATATGTTCGCCGACGACACCCAAATTTATAGCTACTGTGCACCGGCTGACGCCGCAGCGTTGCAGGATCGAATGTCTGCCTACATGGACGCTGTTTCGGACTGGATGCGTTCCAACCGACTCCAGCTCAACGCATCAAAAACCGACCTTATTTGGTTTGCGACTGCTCGGCGCCAGCATCAGCTTCCGGCCAACCCTGTTCACGTGGGCAACGAGTTCGTCAAGCCTGCGCCCGCAGTTCGCAACCTAAGCATTCTGCTGGACTAAAAACTTTCAACGAACAGTCACATTGCCAAAGTCATCACTGCTTGCTTTGGCGTTCTGCGACAAATACGTAGCATCAGCCGCTGTCTTTCGAGGCTGGTCCTTGAGGCCCTTGTGGTGGCGCTCGTTCTGACCAGATTGGACTTTGGTAATGCCACACTTTATGGACTTCCGGCCACGGCAGTTAATAATCTGCAATGAACGCTGCTGTTAGACTCGTGTGCAATAAGCAAAAATTCGACCACGTGACGGCAATATTGCGCGATCTTCACTGGCTGCGCATTCAGCAGCGCACGCAATTCAAGGTCGCTGTTCTGACGTTCCGATGCCTTCACGGCCTGGCGCCTCCTTATCTCACTGAAGGTCTGCAGCTCGTGTCGGATCTGCCTTCTAGAAGACGACTGCGCTCGTCATCAACAGCGGACATCGTCGTACCATCCACACGTCTTTCTACCGTCGGCGACAAAGCGCGCCGCCGCCAGAACCTGGAACAGCCTGCCGGCTTCCGTAACTTCGGTTCCTTCGTTGCAGGTGTTTCGTGGACGCCTAAAGAGGGAACTATTTCGTAGAGCATATGAATCAAGTGCTTATGGTCATCTTATCCGTTCCCACCCTTTCTTGTGTCTATTTGTTTTTCGCTTGCTGTTAATCTTAAGAGTGACTTGCCCTCGAAGTTCGTTTGAACCAGACGCCACGATAAATGCTTCGTAGAATATTAATGACACGATATTGCTCCAGTTACTCCAATCAGGCGAGAGAGAGTTAACGCTATCGATAAATAATATCACCTTGAAAGAAGGTTCCTTGTTTTCATCACGAAATGAAAAAAATGCACATGTATTACTTTGTGATACATAAGTTAAATACTTTGACCTGAATCAGAAGCGAAACAATGTTATTCACAAAAAAATAGTTCACAAAAATTGTGTTCCATCACTTATATTCTCTAACAGCAAAGTTTTGATTCCAGCTTATCCCTAAAATATACAAAAGTATCTCTATTGCAGGTTCCTTTGGTGATACAAACAACTGACACGTCGTGCTGCCTGTGCTGCGTTAAAGGACCTGTAGATATAAACGTTAAATGTGAGCACTCGGGGGCGGTGGTGGGGGAGGGGTACCGCGTCAGGGGGGAGGTGACCAACAACGGCTCTAAGGTGGTGGGCTCAACGGTGGTCGCTCTATACCAGGTTCGCCTAATTTAAACATCTGAATCTGTTGAATTATTCTGAATTTCTTTTTTTTTTGCATTTTGCAGGCATTGTTTGAAGCTTGGTGTTGCTATTTAAATTTTCAACACCCATACTGAAAAATAATGCAAACTTGTGTGTGAATTTTCCGACGATATTCCTTACAGTAAGGTTTTGATAGATCGTCTCCTAAAACCATATTCAATGCAGTTCTTTTCCGTTACCACGTCATTCCAAGGAGCCATGAGCCTTTAACTCACTTGCGGGGAATGTAAAAATGCAGAACGATGTGCGATTTTGTCAATGGTACTAGAAATGATCTCTAATTCCAAACTATTTTTTTCTACAACTTTTTTAAGTTCTATATATTAATTTTGCAAGTTGTTGGTGATCATTTTGTCATCCATGATGCCACTCTAAATATATTTCCGCGTGCAGCACGTGACGTACCATCCTATATTTCCGCGTGCAGCACGCGACGTACCATCCTATATTTCCGCGTGCAGCACGTGACGTACCATCCTATATTTCCGCGTGCAGCACGCGACGTACCATCCTATATTTCCGCGTGCAGCACGCGACGTACCATCCTATATTTCCGCGTGCAGCACGTGACGTACCATGCGGAGAATCACACGGAGAAGAGCGAGAGCCTCGTGGTGAAGCTGACAAAGGGCCCTTTGGCCCCCGGAGACAGCTTCTTCTTCGAAGACGAGCCCCTGGTGGTGCCCCCCGTCGTGCCGGGGCTCCAGCACTGCAAGATTATGCGCCTCAGATATGTGTTCAAGGTAGTACAATTATCATGATATATTCCTATATTTTCAATTTCACTATTCTGTTGCTGATTTTAGCTACTATTTGTTCCTCTGATTTGCTTACTGTTAAATTTATTCATGAAGTACATTGCGAACTCCTAAATGTGAAGCCGAGGTCAGCTCCAACGCTGTGGCGTGTACGTCGTGCCCAGTCAAAATTAGAAGCAGTGTAGGAGCTGGGCTGGCGCTGAACCAAGAGCACGATATAAGCATGAGGGAAGCAGGAATCCAGCAAGGATGTCCGCTTATTACGGGGTTCAAAACGTTCTGCGTAAGGCCTTATTTGGGCGCTGGCGCTCGGCTGCAACGAATCAGTCCTGCCGGGCTCCGGCTCACTTACAGCCGACACGCCCCAAAATTGTCTTACGAAGTCCGCTAAAGATACTCTTAAACTAGACATATTTTTCAGCCTGAGCCCTCTCTTTATGTTAACGTAACGCCCATATAAGTGCGAGATCATCATCAATGTTGATTACCTGACGCACTTGAAACACTTCTTTATACAGTGCAATGCGTACTGTCGCGTTAAGTACAACTGGTCTAAGTTGCAGATTTTGATGAGTTTAAACTTAACGAGTAATGCTGCAGTGCCTGCCGTTCCTCCCCTGCCTCACGTATGAAGGTTACTCTCTAAGTGAACGTAAGTACTTACGCTTTATTTTCGTGTCTACGATTGGTGGATTTTGCTTGAAAGGCCGTCAATGATTGGCTGATGAACTTACGATCTCTTAACTTTTTTTGAAAGTATATAGCCCCTAAACAACTTAGATCGTTACCTTAGTTTAGTGAACCGTCCGATGTAACTTCCGGTACTTTCCAAAGCGTTCATTCACGCAAGGTATGATAACCTCAGCACATAACCATTTTCTGACGTGTGCCAAACGTACGTTCACTTAAGTACTCACATAAAAGAAGTTCTTAGTAAACAGAATCACTTCCACGAAGTGGACTACAATGAATCTCTTTGCTTTCTTTTATCAGACGTGCCATAATTTGCTTACTCTCACTGTATTTTGTTCGGTTTAGGAATACTTGTTTGATTATTGTATTGTTGTGCGAACTTGTAGTATATATAGTTGATGATTTTGTTCTACCTAATATTTTAATCGTATGTCTTATCCATGATATTAATCTATTTGCTCGCCGGTTTCATCGCTAATAATTAAGATCTGATTTAAGTTTTTGCTTGGATTATCTTTGTATTTACCTTGCAGTTTTATCTATATTCGATAGAAGTATTTTATATTATTATAACTGTTACCCACAAGTCGATTCGTAGCTAAATATTGTTGGTCAGTTCTTGTAAATTATATTACTAGGCTAAGTGGCTTTGAAACATGTGAAATAATTTTTATCGTGCAGTGCACATTGCAGTCGCCCTGATGATACTGGTACAAATTTATGAAATGAATGGCTAAAAATGTATGCAAATGAATCGTTAAAAAGTTTTACAAATGAAGGCGAATTTAGTCTGAGAACTCGTAACGTCCGCTCTTGTGCCTCCGTTGACACGCCGTGCAGGGTATTGTCTTCACATTTTAATGCTATATTTTCTACATATTGTTTACCGAGACCTTTTCGTCGTTATTTAGTACGCCTAATGTTAATAAATTCGTATATATTATAAACCTATGTACTGTGTAGGCATTGATTTAGTTCTATCGGATTTTTCAAATTTTTTGTTCTGCAACGAGAGCCTGCGATTACGGAAGTTTTTGATGCAATGCTCAACATGTAACTTAAGTTTAGCTGTAGCCCTCCTTCCACGTGTCGACAGTTGGTATGTTTATAGCCGAAATAAGTTCATCGGTAAACCAACAACATCAGTGAACTTGCAATGATGAAACATTGATACTATTAACACCATTGCACTGCATTATTTTTCTAGTGACTCGCAAATAATCAAACTAAAAATAATCGCGTTGAAGCATGTGCCATCGTTAATCGATATAATTACAGTTATTAATCGATGCAGTCTTTGACATCGTTCCTTGTATATAAGTTAAGAGAATCGATAAGGAAAGATAATAAAATCGGAATGAATCAACCGAATTCTTATGGATAACAGCCGGCTTTTTGCAAATTCTTGTAAGTTGTAATAGATAAAATGTTTTTGGAAGTGTT
Source organism: Hyalella azteca (assembly GCF_000764305.2). Taxonomy (NCBI): domain Eukaryota; kingdom Metazoa; phylum Arthropoda; class Malacostraca; order Amphipoda; family Hyalellidae; genus Hyalella; species Hyalella azteca. The sequence continues at coordinate 14,233 of NW_025936963.1, forward strand.
GACGAAGGCGCCATATATGCCCTGGGCATAGAAGACTTCAAAAACAGGAAAAATAAAAGAAAATTTAACGTTTTTTCATTAAATGTTTTGTGGACTAATGCCGTCATCAGTCATCTAGTACTACGATAATCTAATGGTAGAATAAAGCGATACTGACCGATTGATCGTCTATAGTGATACCATAATGGTATCTTGTATAGCGATACCATAAATGTATCGTCCATAGTGATGCCATAATGGTATCTTGTATAGCGATACCATAAATGTATCGTCCATAGTGAAACCATGATGGTATCAATTAACTTCTGATTTTTAATTAACTTAATTAACTACAAAGTTATTTTAAACGATGGACCCAATTTAATAAATTCGTATTTATTCAAGTAAAAATTCAAAATAAATAATTCACTCAGCAATGGAAAGAATTGATTCTAAATTATTTTTTTTTAATATTTTTAAATTTTCAATATGTTCTCCCTGAGCGTTGGGTAACGCAAAAGAAATTAAGATCCGGCTATGAAATTCTGGCCACCGAGATCACCTGATCTCACCCCAGTCTCTTATACACATCTAGATGTGTATAAGAGACAGATCATCACGTGGGCATCAAATGAGGCTGAATTTGGTGCGTGTGGGCTGAGGTGTGGCGGGCGCTGCTGACATCGTGGCTTGAGGCGCAGTAGGGCACGCCAGCCTGCCAGGCCGTCAGTCCCTCTATATAAATGCTAATGTGGTCGTGATTTTGTCTTAGGAAAAGACGATGACGAGATGGAGAGAGTGGATGAAGATGAGCTCTGAAATCGGGACCAAAGTAAAATTCAGCTTTATTTCCCCTAGAAATTCCGAGATGATGACAAAGTTTAATAGCTTCAGAACCTCTATTTACATTATTTATGATATTACGGTAAGCGGGGATCGTTTTTCTTCAGAAAACTCTATGCGAGTTTTTGATTATCTAGATACATGTGAAGCTTCCGGGGTTGGATTCGCTGTTGAATCTAATTTTTTTGCAGGTGTCAGGTCGTGGGACGACGAACAATCTGCCATTCATTTGCGTTACCTTGACCTCAACGATGAAAAGATGGAACAGTTTTTTTCCGGGAATGAAAAACACTTGCAAACAGCGTGTCATGCATCCTCTCTCCCGCTGTACTCGTTCTAAAAAATATCGATTTCATTCCGGAGACTTCTCAGCCAGCACATTCTCCTATTGCTAACAGTTGCGAAGCTAACTCTTTAATAAAGGTAAATTCTNAAGTGAACATGTTGCATTGTTTTTTGTTGCATTGAGATTTAATTTCTTTTGATAGTATTTTTGAATACTATGCGTCTCTATACATAATTTAAATCACTTTTCCTGTTAAGTTTGTGTACTTACATACATTAAAATACGATTTTTCAAGTGTACGAATATTTATTTCCCCCCACTGTATGCTTTCTTGTGCGTGGGACGAGTTTGGCTACCGTTTAGATGTTTGCCGTGCAGCACTATATAGGGGACATATTGAACATTTATAAATAAGTAAAATAATTGACATTTTCCTCTTCATTGGTGTATGAATGATTTATTTCTAATTCATACTTGAATAATACCAATTTATTAAATTGGGTCCATCATTTAGAATAACCTTGTATTACTACCTGATGGGACTCGACGCCCGGCGAAAAAATGTACCTAACTCCTATTGGCTCACAGAAAAATTTCTAGAAGACCCTTTTTGCTGGTAATTTTCCCAGTAGTCGTCGTTCAAAGAATTGACGTTGAATCCCCCTCACTAAGCCAATTTTATCTGATCAATGTCATTTTTAACTCCAAAAATGTTGTAAATTTTACTTTAATAATCCAAGTTCATTTTTTACGCTCTACTGCAGGCATTTGAAATTTTTCGCTAGAAGTAAGAATAAACAATTAGAAAACTATCAGGAGCTAGAAGCTAGAAGTAAGAGCTTTACAAATTTTTTTGTTTCTTCTCGAAAATCAATTTGCAATTTGTTGTTATAATCGCTGTTTTCGTGGCGTTAAAGTCTCATTCAACCGAGAGATGACATCTATACAAACGTCACTTCCTTCATTGGTGTTATTCAAAGCTCTCAATCCTTCCAATATCACGCGAGATTATCTTCTTAATCAATAATGCTTCTATCAATACACTGTTTCTTACGTAATCACATTCTAATTGGTGCGTCATCAAATCATGAGTTGTTTATTTGAAAGTGTGCCTATATTACAACCTTCTGCTGATATACGTGGTCAACGGACATAAAGTTTCTTGCAATACGAAATGTAATGCAATACGAAAGTCTCGAAATGCAATACAATACGAAATGAAGAACGAAATACGAAATGCAATGCAATACGAAAGTCTCTAAATGCAATAGGTACAATACGAAATTCTCGGAATGTAATACGAAAGTCTCGGAATTCAATAAAATACGAAATGAAGAACGAAATACACAAAGCAATACGAATTGCAATGCAATACGAAAGTCTCTAAATGCAATACAAGACGAATGCAGTACGAAAGTCTCGATATGCAATACTATATTACAACCTTCTGCTGATATACGTGGTCAACGGACATAAAGTTTCTTGCAATACGAAAGTCTCGAAATGCAATACAATACGAAATGCAATACGAAATTCTCGGAATGTAATAAGAGTCTCGAAATGCAATACAATACGAAATGAAGAACGAAATACGAATTGCAAAACGAAATGCAATGCAATATACGAAAGTCTCTAAATGCAACACAATACGAATGCAGTACGAAAGTCTCGATATGCAATACGAAAGCCTCGAAATGCAATGCAATACAAAAGTTTCATATTTTTCAGAACCATGAAATTTTCAAGTACATGATTATCAGGAATTTTCTGATATTGTTTTAGCTGATCAGCGAATTCTTAAATTTTAATGAGTGGTCAATACTCTGCTACGTGGATAAAGAGTTTCACTGCTACTTGGATCAAGAGTTTCACTGCTACTTGGATCAAGAGTTTCACTGCTACTTGGATCAAGATTGCCAATTTTCAATCATGAAACTGACCAATTAATGTTAGAAAGAAACGAAACTAGTCAGTTTTGCCTATTCTATTTCATTGATCTGGTGAAACAGTAGCTAATATACTGGGTTCTGAAATATTTTTATATGTGTCACATATTTCTTAATAATTCTATGGATAACAACGTTGTGGAGACTGGGTGCTTTCAATGCGTTTAATATTACTTCCCATTTTCTAGAATTTCCTTGTTCACGAAGCTATAGCGACTATCATATCACTGCTGGCGCATGAAAAAAAACAACATATTGTAATGATACATTGCTTGAAACTGCCATTCATGTCATAAAAAAGGTTGGCGTGGTGCCGACCTTTTTGCCATTGAGTAATTAATTCTTTTTTTAGGCAATGTGCATAAATACTTGGGGCCAAATACAAACCGGTATTTTTGTTCAGGGGCAGCAATTGCATTGACCAAAAAGTGCAGGGCTCTGATGTTGCCTGAATCAAAAGGCGCGACGTCGAATAAATAGCATATAATAAAAAAATGAAGCTGAATTAAGTATCTTTTCCTTCTGCGATTACTGTTTTTATTAGAATGATGCACCTACTATGGCCCAATTCGGTTTTCCTCGTTCATTTATCACATCTTATCGAGTCATCACTATTTCTTATGATGTTCGTATATACATGTATATACGTACGTTCAAGGCACGTGTGTGTTGGCACGTTTAAAATATATTTTTTCGCATTTTATCCTGCATTTTCAATATCAATATTTTATCAGAATTTGTAATTTTCAGGACCCATTAGTTGCTCAATAAAATAAAAAAATATATATTTAATTGTTAATATATACCTATCAAAATGTTCCGGTTTCAATTGCTGATTGTGATCCTTGTAACTTTCATACCGAAGTAAGAAGTATGATGCGTGTGCGCGTTACATCGGTGGAGTATGATGCGTGTGCGCGTTACATCGGTGGAGTATGATGCGTATGCGCGTTACATCGGTGGAGTATGATGCGTAAGTATTCGTGTGAGCGTATAATCAATGGAGTATAATGCGTGTGGGCGTATTATCAATGGAGTATGATGCGTGTGAGCGTATTATCAATGGAGTATGATGCGTGTGAGCGTATTATCAATGGAGTATAATGCGTGTGAGCGTATTATCAATGGAGTATGATGCGCGTGAGCGTATTATCAATGGAGTATTATGCTCGTGCATGATGGTACGTGAAGGTTAGTCGCACATTCTTCAAGCAATTTGCTGAAGTTCTTGCTTCGTTCACGTCCTTATCATGATATATAAGACAGGAAGAGTTAATGTTTTTCTTTTTTGTCCGTTGAAAAATGTGATTTTTAAAAGTTTTTTATTTGTTTTATTTTATTGTTTTTGGTTTTGTAACCACCAGAAAAATATTTTTAAAAATGATTTTTTATATTTATTTATTTTCTAATTTTTAGTTTAAAAATTTTAGTAGGCATATTTCACAAAAACTTTAATTTGCTGCTATAGAAAATCTACGTGTCCATTCCAGAGATGTCGTGACCAATGTAATCAACAAATTAAGACTCTGCCAACGAAATGTAAATTTGTCAACAAATTCTAACTATATATCCACAGATTTACACCCTGTAAACATATTGTCAGTTGCCTTGATTCCCGAACATTGTATAATGAAGACTTATCTCATTTTTGGTCATGTGAAATCATTGTATAATAATTATACGGGCAATCTAACGTGCTAGGAAAGGAAATAATTTTTCCTACTAAGATTGCGTGCCAAATGACGATCAGGTCATCAGAATAGTGTTACACTTATCAACTAAATGTATGCGATATTTTTAACGAACGGAACCACTAGGGTAGAAATTGTTTGAGATTTGAATACTTCTGAAAATCCGTTATGAACTTTTTCTCGTGATTTTAGATTAGTGTAATAAATAACAAATTACCTTGTAAAAATTGCAGCTCGCTCTACATACAGTCTACTGATATGTTTTTTCTGATAGTCATAATCTGTTGTATTCGACTTATTGGCTATATATAGTGTCTCCCAAAGATACAATTATAAGTAGAGCAGAAGAAAGCCTTGAGTACCTTTGAAAAAAATAAATATTGCTATCAAATATTAAGTTTTTTTACGTCCATTGTAACGACTTACATAGATGACGATACGTGCGAATAGCTAGAGCGGTTATGAGAAGTAGTAGCTAATTAATATGAAGTAATAATGGTACGAGGCAGGTACATATATAGCTGGTGGTACTTGACGACTACGAGCTGGTCGTAGTCTCGAGCACGAGAGATATATGAAAAACATTGCTATAGGTTTTTGTAAGTGACTATTCAATATGATAGTGAAATTAAATCATGGATAAATTTTAGTTCTATTGGGCACCACCATTAAGAAGAGCTGCTAGAATTATAGTCAATTGGCAAACGAGTTTCATTTGAAGTAAGCTTATCCTTTCACTTTTTGCTTCAGCCATTTTCCAATTATGAACAATTTTCCTGCAAGCATGGGGAAGCTACTAAAGAAAAAACTTCACAGTCGCTAAAATTGAAGGCGGCATGCGGGTCTTCCCTTTATCTCTGCAACCATCCTCGCTTGAGCTTAAGCTTGGAAGGTTGAATCGTTGAAGATTGCTTCTTATTCGTTGTCTTAAACGTTGATTTGTTAATTTACAATATATATTACGTGGCAATTTTCCTACGATTCATTAAAAGAAGCGCATAAGGAAATAAATGTCAAATTGGCTAACCGAAGATTTGATTGCGTCTCAGTGATTGTCATTGCTTAAAAAAGTAAATAGTTTCAAAGTTGGGCGAAATCTGTAGGAAAAAGGTAGGTAAAAGTATTAAAATCACTTGTTTGCTTAAATCGCAAGTTAACTAGGAATTTAAAAGCAAAAACAATACCACAAAAATTCACCATTTTGTGAACTGACGATGGAGCTGGACTCCGAAACGTTTTCTCTTATAAAGATATGGTCAATTTTTGTGGTATTGTTTTTGCTTTTAAATTCCTAAAAAGGTAAAATTTTTAGCCTCGAAGATTGTGAGAAGGATTTGTTGACTGACGTTTGAAGAGTATGAAAATATATTGTATAAATATATTATGCCATGATTGAATATTGAATTTGATTAGTTTTTTAAATAGAGTTTGATTATTGATTTAGGTATTGAATTACATGACCAATTTAGGTATTGACTAGTCAGTTCATAGTTATTAAGTATCATGGGAAATTTAGGCAGTCCCCTAGTGAAAGAAATTCATATCATAAAAAAATTACAGCAATATTCATTCAAGATTAAAGCTGTATTATAAAGAAAAGTAATAATAATGCAAGCTAATCCATTTTCTGGTGATGTTGCTGGGGATGAATTCAAAGAATAATAATGATAAGAGAAAATTCATCCCATCATTATTCAGCCAGGCGATCGTTCGATCAGGTCGGCCCATGACCCAAATTGAATATATAAATGCTCAGTTTATAGAGTATTTTTATTAGAGATCAAGAATTATAGTGAGAAGATTACCACGACTCAGACTATTATATAATGAGTTGAGTCAAATTAATACCGGGAAAACTACTTAAAACACTGAAACAAACAAATGAACCGAAATAAATATGTAGCAATTAAATAACTGAGTTCAATTTGGATATATTCTTAATAAATTGGCAGCTAAAAATTTTGACCATTAAAATGTACAAGATATAGACGCGTGTCAATGAATTCACTCATTTTTTATTTACTCGAGAAAGTTCCTTGCACAGATCGGGTCACACTCGCAATAATAAAAAAAGTTGAAATAAATACAGATTCTGTTCAATTCCTGACAGAATCTGTTCAATAAAGACTTGTTTGAATATTATTTAATGCGTGGCCATAATGAAAGAATGATCCTATTTATCTGAGCTACATCCAATCTCAACTTAATCTACGGAATTAATGACGAACATTTGAATATGATAAAAAAAATATTTAAAAATACGATTCGAACGAAATTAAATTTACGAATGATCACAAAAACTCTAATTTGCTGGTATAGAAAATACAAGAATAATTGGAAAATAACAATTACAATGACAGAAAAATCAAATTAAACAAAAAATTATATTTTAAATTTTGCTCCTTTGTGAGATCGACTTTATGCCTACATTAGGTTCAGTGTAACAATAGAATTAGAATTATAACATAAATTGATATATACACGACAGTGATATCCGTTCTGAATTTATGCTCATAGTTCCAGTGAAATAGACACAGTTAATTCACTGCAAATATTTTCCCAGTGATATATGTACTATTTAAAATTCATTTACTTGGTCACATCCATGAATTTCATGCTTCTAAGCACAATTGATTGACTTTGAAATTATTTTCGGATATTTAATATGCTATGAACTAGAAAATAATGTAAAATTATGGAAATGAATATATGCTAATTTTTGCTATAAATAAGTATATTAGTAGTGGATGACAGAATATGTTCCTATATAAAAGTTAAACATCTGGTAAACACCTGGTAAAATTAACACCTGGTAAAGGTTTTAACTAAGTAATTTATTTCTCGTTTTCTTAATAAGTCCCACGAAATTTTTTGTTAGCGCTGATAGATAGCAAATCAAGATACAGAAAGACATTTTTAATATACTAACAAGGCTTCATACGTATGTCCGAAATCACTATCAAAATTAAAGGCGCATTGAATAATGAGATTTTAATTGACATATGAACGCAATCATATGAACGAAGTAGATTTTATACTACTTAAAAATTGGAGCCCGAAAATTAACTCGCAAACAAATTAAAATTTCTGGCAAATCCGTGAGTATGAAGATTGATGACTGGAGTCCTATATTGATGGCTGGAGTTCTATATTGATGACTGGAGTCCTATATTGATGGCTGGAGTTCTACAACGATGGCTGGAGTCCTATATTGATGCCTGGAGTCCTATATTGATGACTGGAGTCCTATATTGATGCCCGGAGTCCTATATTGATGGCTGGAGTCCTACAATGATGGCTGAAGTCCTATATTGATGGCAGGAGTCCTATATTAATGGCTGGAGTCCTATTTAATTGCTGGAGTCCTATATTGATGCCCTGAGTCCTATATTGATGCCCGGAGTCCTATATTGATAGCTGGAGTCCTATATTAATGGCTGGAGTCCTATATTGATGCCCTGAGTCCTATATTGATGCCCAGAGTCCTATATTGATGGCTGGATTCCTATATTGATGCCTGGAGTCCTATATAGATGCCTGGAATCCTTTATTGATGGCTGGAGTCCTACATTTAATGATGAGCGCATTAGCTATCGCTTGTCGAATGGCGTCGGGACATTGAATGATGATGCTGGTGGAATCTTCCACTGTTGTGCATTCATTGTTCGGTAAGTTTGATGAGAAAACATGTTGAAATTACGAATTCTGCGAGAAGAATAGAAATAAATAGAATGATAGCTGATAGTTAACGATCAATTTTTACTTCGCTATTAATTTGCATGCTGATAATGTATTTGAAATCATCCTCAGGTTTTTCTTTCTGCTGATTTTGCATTTCAAATTCTTCAATAAACAGTTACAGTTCCCGTTGAAAATATGTTTAGACGTTGTTCAAGAATTCTTACCGTCATGTTGTACCTAATTCTCACCGCTTCCATTTACTCGTCGTTTAAAGCGTTGTTTGGCCTATCGGTGACGGTAAGAATCAATTCAATGAAGGATCACGAAAGAATCGACGTTGAAACTCAGACAACTCCCTTTGTTCTCATCCTCTGCAACGGTAAGCACCTATTGTTGAATAGCAAATAAATTAATTAATTAATAAATAATTAATTATTAAATGCCATTGCTTTCCGTTGACTATTAACAGTTTTAACTTGGTTTCCTCGATTAAAACAGAATTTCCATAACACGCATTGCTTCTAAACTATGTCAGATCGTGATCACAAGAAGATACATCTTGTGATAACGAGACCAGCAGGTTAGTTAGTAGAGCAGAGTACATTTTTTGGTTTCAAAATAAATGACTGAATTCTTATGTGATGAAATTTCCTCAATAGAATGATCCAAAAGTGCAATTAATGTTTTCTTATTTTTCTCTAGTCATTCTCGTTTGGCGTTAAATAGTGCCTCAAAATTTGCCTCCAATATGGGTGTTGTGACTGAAAGCTCATGTTTCCACAGACGGAAACTACTTAAGATTCCCAGAAATAGCCATGACCAAGTTCGAGATTCAACTTCGGCAAGCAAAGACGCTTATCAAGTCAGCCGTAAAATTGAGTAAATCATCGATCAGGTAATGAGTTATTCCATTCTTCAGATAGGAGTCAACCCATTTGCAGTCATTCTTTGTATAAAATAAAATCTCAAATGGACGAATGTTTATTGATTGAGAGTACATTGAGTGTTCATATCATTAGTCTGTTCATGAAATTTTTTATCTATAAGTTTTTATTCCATTACTGTTTTCTTGTTACATAGGTTAATATTCTTTTCGGGTATATTTAGATTTCCACTGACGACTGTTTTTGTTTACACAAGAACTTGATGATGGAGCTGGTCTCCAAATGAATTTACTTGCGTTTTGTGGCTTTTAAAATCTCGTGAGTACTTCAAGTTCTACCCAATGTAGAAATTAACTTCGAGAGGGTAATTTATGATATGAGAAACGACTCATGATGATTTTCTGAACGAAACAATGATTGAAAATCCTACAAGTGACTCATACCTATCACATGACGACACTACAGCTCAGCAAATTTTTTCTTCTAACTGTAGGCCAATATAACACTTAATTAAAGGGCAAATGTGGCCACATCTAAGGGTACATTGTATAGTTTTATATGTACATTAAGGTTACGTATAGTGTTGACAACACCGAAAACACACTTAGTGTTCGATGCATTTCGACCATGTGTTGCAAGTGACTAAAGATCGTGATGAAGAATAAAATGAAGCCGTAGTTAATGTAGTTGTATGCGTCGTGCACGAAGGCCAAAAGTTCACTGGCCCGAGGCATGAAACTTGAGTGACCAGAAACACCCCCGCGAAGTTGAAATAATAGAGGTAAAGTGCCGACTTCGTGGGGAATTCGCGTATTGACTTTGAACATAAAAGCTGAAGAGCGACGCTTTAGTCAAGCTCAAAATTCCCTTGCGTTGAGGAGAGAAGGAAATAAACACGTCGCGAACTTTCGTAGTATACTGAAAATCTTCGCATAGGATCCACAAGTTTTCATACAAAAGCACACGAATTCTTCTAATAATGCAGGTAATCGTTATTTTCCTATTAACAAACGACGGTTCCAAACGACCGCCATTCACAGCTGCCGAGGGGACGGGCCCCAACACGTTGCTGGGGAAAGCGAGTGATGTGGGTACTAGCCACAACAAAACGCAGAGAATTAGACACTAATCCACACCAAGATACCAATAACCAGTTACAGCAGTCGGAGGCAAGAACAGAGCCTCGAAACGCCACTAAGAAAAGCAAGTGATGTGGGTACTAGTCACCAAAATACAGAAGGGTTGGACAGCGAGTGGCGTCGGATCTAGCCATGCCGAAACGCCCGAAGCAAGTCACAACTATCAATTGTTCTAGCCCCGATACGCTGCTGAGAGTAGCGAGTGATATGGGATCTAGCAACACCGAAACGGAAAAGAGAAAGACAGCTAGTGACGTGGGATCTAGCCACGCCGAAACGCCTTGAGCCGATTAATCCCGACTGCATAAGTAATTAACTCCCGCGAAACGAGAGGCGCGAATTCTGCGGGATCTAGTCGCACTAATACGCTAACAAATATACTCAAGTGCAGAGGGAGGGTATCTGCCCTCACAATACGAAAGGTACCCTCTGTACGGGTACGAGCCGCACCAGAGCACTGCCAGTAGGTGGTACCAACCAAGAACACTGCCTGCGCCGTATTTAGTCCGTTAGTAGAATCTCGTGTATACGCCTGGTTTAAGCAAGTGCCGTCTGAGTCGGTTAGGCTTGGCGATATGCCCAAACTACGGCAGTGCCTAAGTAGCCTTGTGGGGTAAAAGCCAGTCATTACCCACAGAGTAAAATAACAGGATTGAAAATGAATGAGACTGTAACTGAGATTTTAATGCAGTGAAAATTAATAACAAGGTGGGCTTTGAATATAAGTATTAAGTTATGGAACAATAGTATTAAGCCGAACGATAATGATCGAAAAAATTGTGTGCGCGACATTAACTTCCTAACGGTGTTTCCAAGGTAAATGTAAATTATAATTGTATTACAAATAAAACTCGCAAAAATTGCTAACACTACAGCCTGAAGTAATCTGAACAAAAGAAAATTATCTGTGTTTAGTCAAAACGGCAATCATAAAAAATATCGCATATATGTGTTCAGTCAAACTTAGTAACAACTGCCTCCTGAAGTTACTCTCTCTAAGTAACCGCATTTTAAAGTAAATTTATCTGTCATTTGAATCTAAATTATGATTTGAATTATTTGGAATTATCAGACTAGTTCCATTCAACAAGAGTTTTGGAGTATAAAGAAGCTAATCTGATGATAAAATGACTACGAATCACAGAAATTTAATTTCGAGTACGACCAACTGTTTGTTGTCTTCCAAGCATTATGATGATGAAATTTTAGTTAAATACAAACATTCACTCATGAATGCCATCAGATTAACTCAGTGTACCGTATTGTTTCGGTTCCTTTGTTGTTATTTATTGCGTCCGTCACGCTCGCCGAGGGGGAGGCTCAGGTGGAGGGCGGAGGGCATCACCGGAAGAGGGGGCAGATGGGCGAAGGCAGGGAGGGTGGACAGAAATGCCGCTGCCTCCACGGGGCTGTCCCACAACGAAGAGACGCTGAGGGACGTAGGGAAGGCGGGGCAGGCGAAGAGATGCTGGACCGACTGGAGGGGATCCCCGCACTCAGGGCAGGCGGAGCTAGGGAAGCGACCGATCCTAGCGGAGGATACTTAGCCAGGGAGCTGCAGTATCCCGAGCGGAGCTGGGATAGCGCCGAGCGGAAGGGGCGAGGTAGTGAGGCCTCCACCGATGCAATCGGCGGACGGCGGAGCAGTGAGGACGGCGTTTATAGCTTCATTCGCCGCAACGCGGAGGCGATCTCCCTGCGGAGAGACCGCTTGGCCTCTCCGTAGGCCCCGGCGGGCAACATACTATTTGTCAAGAGTGGTGTGACAAAGTGGCCGAACTTCGACTGGATGGAGGTTTTCATGGGGCGGTCCCCGAGTGGGGCAGAAACCATGGCAATGAGGCAGTCCAGGAGGTGTTGAGGAGTAGATGATCGCTGATGATGGCGAGGTCCGGAGAGAAGGGCGGGCCGTGTGAGGGGAGGCGGGTATGGGAATCCTCATTGAGGTAGGCGAGGGAGAAACCGGCGACGAGGTCGTCGACTACGGCTCATCGCGCTGCGGCTCTCTGGTGATCTTCCGTATGGGAGAACCATGAGGGGTGATGAACGTTTAAATCGCCTACTTTCAGGCAGTCGCCCGGTATGGAGACAATGTGAGAGAGCTCCGGGGAATATCCCCGGGGGCAGGAGGAGGCCGGTGGGATGTAGACATTGATGATGCAGAGAGGGGAGCCATTAAGTGGAATGGAGATTGCTATAGCCTCCATGGTGGTGTCGCCGCGTAGGAGGGGAGAGATGTCTCGCCCGGTATACGGGATATCGGGCCGAATCAGGATGAGGAGGCCGCCACCGTGACCGTCGGGGGCGGTTCCTGCGCTCCAGCGCGTATCCGGGGAAGGAGGGGGAGCGGGATGCAGCTGATAGCTTGGTTTCTTGGAGACAGGCAACCGCCACGTCGAACTGACACGGCTTATCTTTAATTATATCAGCCTTGATATACAGTGAGGGAAATAAGTATTCAGTCAGTCACCAATTATGCAAGTCCTCCCACTTAAAATGACGAGAGAGGCCTACAATTGACATCATAGGTTGACCTAAACTGTAAGAGACATAATGTGAAAAAATTGAGAAAATCATTTTGTCGTTTTTACAACACTTCTCTTTAACTTCACTTCTTGTCTGTTTGTTTGTTTGTCTGCTACAAATCTTGTAATCGAAATTTAATACACTTCTACTTATCCTATCGATCTGAAATTTTGCACACTTGTGTAAAGTTGGAGACAATGCATGAATCAAATGTCAAAATAAATGATTTTAAAATAATTTTTTTTCAATATTAAAAAATTAAAAAAATAATTTTTTCAGCTACAAATCTTATAACCGATATTTTACACACTTTTACCTGTCTAATTGATGTGAAATTTTGCACACTTGTGTGATGTATGAGGCAATGCATGAATCAATTAATAGAATAAGTAATTTTGAAAAAAATTCTACGTTAAAAATTTATATATTAAAAAAATTGAAAAATTAATTTTTTTAATATTCGAAAATTAAATGAGAAATTCATTGTACATCTGTATGATTGGAGACACTGGATTCTTTGGAAGTGTTGTATTTAAAAAGTAATTTTTAAACGTATATTACTCAAAAGATGTTGTTTGCGAATGATGGTGGAAAATAAGTATTTGGTCACCTAAACAAACACTCAAGTTTTCTGGCTGTCACAGACCTGTAGCTTCTTTTTCAAGAGACTTCACTTTCCCCCATTCATTACCTCCATTAATGGAACCTGTTTGAAGTCAACTGTATAGAAGACACCTGCCTACAACCTCAAATAGTGGGGGCGCAGCCGTAGGCTACAAATTTTACTCTTAAATAAGCCCTGGAGCCAACGCCTAGCTTCACCATGCATTAACTTTACTCAGCCTTAGACCTAGAAGCCGCAGACTATGCTTGAACTCTGTAAACCAGACAAGCGACACACTGCCGAAAGATAATAGCGCCATAGGTCTTCAGCCATTGCTTAAGCCTGCTCGCTCATAAGCAGGCAGTTCACCATCCGGCTGTACCTAACCTCTTCTAGCCTAACCTATTCACGCTGTCCCGGCTCACAACCTTCTTGCAGCCAATGACTGCTTTTACCAACACTTTTTGACCGCCTTTCTAACTTCTTGTAGCCAATGAGGTTAGATTAGGTCCGCTCAGGTTTGTTTTGGGTGGAGAAAATTGCAGCTTGTATAGGTTAAGCCTGAAGAGGTTAGGCCAAAGGAGTTTTGGCCAGATGCAATATGGCCATGTTTACCTTTGACAAGCTTATTTCGTGGTTGTGGACATTCGGCATTATGGCTTTGAGCACTTGACTTCATAGGCCGTTATGTACTCTAGCGTTCTTACCTATGGAAAGGAATATGAACTAAGTGTGATGCTTGGCAAAGCTGGCCTTCGGCATGCGCCCCAAAACAGTCACACTCGAAACTCCATTATGGTGAAGACGAAAGAGCTGTCGGATGACACCAGAAACCAAATTATAGACCTGCACGAGGTTGGGAAGACTGAATCTGCAAAAGGCAAGAAGCCTGTTATGAAGAAATCTACTGTGGGAGCAATAATCAGAAAATGAAAGACCGACAACACCACTACTAATCTCCCTCGATCAGGATCCACGCGAGATCTCAGCCCGTGGGGTCAAAACGATCACAAGAACGGTGATGAAAAATCCCAGATCCACAAGGGGGATCTAGTGAATGACCTACAGAGAGCTGGGACTAACGTTACAAAGGCTACCAGCACGCTTGAAGTTCGCTAGAGAGCATTTGGATGTTCCAGAAGAAGAGTATTGGGAAAATGTCATATGGTCAGATGGAACCAAAGTAGGACTATTTGGTAAAAACACAACTCGTCGTGTTTGGAGGGAAGTGAGTGCGGAGTTTCATCCACATAACAGCATACCAACTGTGAAGCATGGGGATGGCAACATCATGCTTTTGGGCTGTTTTTCTGCAAAGGGACCAGGACGGCTGGTCCGCGTACATGAAAGAATAAATGGGGTCATGTATCGTGAGATTTTGTGTGCAAACTTCCTTCCATCAACAAGGGCAATGGAGATGAAACGTGGTTGGGTCCATCAGCATGACAATGATCCCAAGCACACTGCCAGGGCAACAATGGAGTGGCTTCGTAAGAAGCATTTCTAAGTCCTAGAGTGACGTAGCCAGTCTCCCGATCTCAACCCCGTTGAAAATCTTCGGAGGGAGTTGAAAGTCCGTATTGCTCGCCGACAGCCCCAAAGGATCACTGCTCTAGAGAAGATCTGCATGGAGGAATGGGCCAACAGGCCAGCAAATCATTTGCACCATCATTTGCAAGTAACATCTTTAAAAGTCCGACAAAATTATTTTATCCATTTTATTTCACATTTTGTCCCTCATAATTGAGGTCTACCTATGATGTCAATTGCAGGCCTCTCATCATTTTAAGTGGGAGAACTTGCACAATTGGTGACTGACTAAATATTTATTTTACCCGCGGTAATTTAATCCTCAATGACTCCTCGTTTGCAGTTTTTGTTCGTCTGCTGAGGGGATAATTATTTTTCCATAATAGATTCATCATCTTGGGTAACGACGACACTGTGCTGCTTGCTTTGAAGACGTTCGTGTCTGAGTGGCCGCCACTCCTCAGAAGTCGCCTCACTCTCAGCTACCGCCCAGTCTTCATACCAGAGGGCTGGCACTTGATGGACCTCTACGAGAAATGCGTCACGGAAAAGTTGTTCCTGCCGTGGGTGTTGCCGGAGTTTGACGCGGTGGTGTACATGGACACAGACCACGTGTTCATGAGGCCTCCTGAACACCTGACTCAACACTTCAAGTATTTTGACGAGAAGCAGGTGCTGGGAGTGGCGCCTGTCGATGGATTTTACTTGCAGTTTAATACTGAGGCAAGAATGAGGAATCTTGTTCATATCACCTTTAGTAGAAGTAAAACTGTCGTTTTACATGAAAATTATATTTTTAATTGTTTTGAGAGTATAGTTGTACAATATATCCAGTATCCACATGCAGAATTACAAAAACTAGTAGCAGAATAATGGGATACGATTTTCAACCGAGGAGTGAAATTCTTCACAGATTTTCGACTGATAGATATTGATTTCTTTTTATGATAGTTCTCTTCCTATGAAAGTATGCTATTGCTGAGACTGTGAATTTTTAATTTTTCAGTTTAACTCAAAGCTTCATTAAATAAAATACTCTCATTAGTTTCAAGTTGTAAGTTATTAATTTCACTGAAGTAAAAAAATACGGCAACAACTCTTATGATTACTACTTACAGATGCCATACTACGGCAAGCAAGGCCTGAGCTCAGCCTTATTAGTGGCTAATCTCACGCGGTGGCGTAGCCTCCCCTTCGACTGGCTGCCCTTGGTCACGAGCGTGGCAGAAGTCTTCAAAGACAGCGTCCTGGGAGACCAAGCTATATTCAACATCGTGTTTAGTGAGGTTAGTAATTTTCAAAGTGGTTAATAATTACGTTTTGCCAACATGCTACAATATTTATTAATATTAACACTTGTGAACCTGAAGGTCTCTTAGGGGAAATCCGCGAAACCAGCCGCACGTACGTTATTCAATCACTTTCAAATGGCAATTATTATCTCACAGTCAGCCTATAAAATAGTTTTATAGTTTTTGAATTTATATTTTTGTCACACATCAAAGGCTTTAAGGTGTGAAAAATGTAGTTTAATCATCCGTTCAGGATCTAACATTCGGTTCGGCAATAATATTAAATTAATTAAAAATATGCAATCAAATGTGTATGAACAGAGTTTGAATGACAGTATTTGTTCAAAATCGCTATTTAAAATCGTGCGCCAGTTTCCAGAGTACATCTATGACCTCACCTGCGACTGGAATGGCAGCATAGAACAATGTCTGTCACCTAACTGGAACTGCAGCTCCATTGAGCAAACAGGCTTCTCTTTGGTCCATGGGGCGAGGAGGAGATTTTTTGCAGAATTCTTCGAAGAAAACTACAATGTCTTTCACCTAACTGGAACTGCAGCTTCATTGAGCAAACAGGCTTCTCTTTGGTGCATGGGGCGAGGAGGAGATTTTTTGCAGAATTCTGGAAAGCGAAGGACATCCGTTTTATGGTCCCAATGAATGTGAGCTTTGCCATCTACACTTATTATGCTTTCTAATTAGGCGCAATATTATTAATTGCTCGGATGAGGTATTTTTTACATTTTAATTGGAAGTAGAACTAGAGTCAAATCCTCAGTCACTCATTTTGTTGTTTTTTAACACTAACCCGTTATTCTCCTTAGCCCTCTTTTTGACCACTCTAACTTCAACATGCCTATAAATCGGATTTTAATTTCACAAGGTTTTTAATGTCAATTTTTCAGGTTTATTTGAAAACACCAACCTTGGCCTGGAACGATGGCACCAAGAGTTTATGAGCTTGTAGGTGGTTGAACATGGGGATTGTTGTGTATATATATGTCTTACGCTGTATTTAAATTTCGATGGAGAAGACGACATCCTTTTGAGTTGGGTCTTCCTGGTATTCTGAATGAGTTAGCTGGGAGGCGGCTGGTGTTGATGCTGACGATGATTAAATGGATCTCGTAAAACGTGGAAAGCCAAGCACACCTACGCCTGGTCTGTCAAGTTGCTCATTCCAATAATTTCCATATCGTCCACAATGGAAGTTTGATTGAAGTATGTGAGACTCACCTTGCTGCTGTAAGTTGTGGTGGTGGTCGGGTGCCACTAAGAAAATGAGGTGAAGCAAGATGGTCGCGGGAAAGGAAGAGCAGACAAAGATACGCCACGTGGATTTGAGTGGCTCAACACACCCAGGGTAGGCGGCGCTTTGATTTCGTCCGACCCTGGAGGATTGGGATGCCAGTAACTGCACGGGCTCGAGCTATGCTGGACCAGCGCAGTGGTGCGGGAGGTGATATCAGGCTTCTTCTAAGGCAGTGGGAGGTGGTGGGGAAGCCAGAACCCTTGTTGCTGCCAGCGGCTTTGGCAACCCGGACGAACATCTCTTGGCGGAGTGTCCGATTTGCTCCTCCGTATAAGAGCCGGCAGACAGTATGACGTCCTCTAGGAGGGAGGTCACAATGTGACCAAATCTGAACCGGAGTAGCATTAATGGATTCTGTCTTCGGGAGAAGGAGAGACGATGGGATTGTAGGGATAGCGAGACCGAAGGGCGCCAGCATAGATGGAGTACAGTGATGCTACCTGGAACTTGGGTGGAGGATTTGCTGACGGCGTGAATGGTGGACTGCGCCCGATTAAAAGAGAGGAAGTCTCTAACAGAAGTGTGCCTTGATCAAATGTGGCGCACAAGACGTCGAATAGTGAGTGGGGCCGTGGACATGGGAACAGTAGATGGATGTAAACTTCTTGCAGAATGCGGAGGTTATCTTGCTTTGGGAGTTGAAGGAAGTAAGGAACTGTATTGGTTGGCCAGGGGCGGAAGGAACTGTATTGGTTGGTCAGGGGCGGCCGGGAGGGTTTCCCGGCGAGTGAACGGAGAAAGTTCAAGAGCTTGGAAGGGTTGATGCGTCTGTCGCAAGACTTTAGTGACCCCATCAGGTCTCTCTGGAAAGGGACTACAGCTGGAGGATGAGTCATGTTTATGGTGGATGAGTTGTCTTGCGTTGTCGAGATCGATGAATCCGTTTCTTAAATCAAAGCTGCCGTCGGTGGTTTTTTAATAAGGCACGTGAAGTTTAATTTAGTAGCTGAGTCACGGTCCGGAAATTTTATACCTATATTGTAGAAAGTGTGATGAAATTGCACTCAATCCTTGCTGACGGGAGTGACGAGCAACATGGGCTTTGAAGATTTTTGGTGTATGTTTGATTTGCTTCGAGCTTGTGAAAGTCGGGTTGTTTGGTTTTGTTTTATTTCAGTTTTATGGCATGTTTTAGAATGTCCACCTATGTTTGGTTGACTATTGACAGGATTTTTTACGGAAATGTTTATCATTTGCACTGAATGACCTGTCTGCGGTACGGATATTTGTCGGCATGTGTACGATGTTTCCTGAGGCAGTTGAAGTGTTTCTTAAATGACTTGGTACATTGGGTTTAAATGTGTTCCTTGTGTATAAGTGCGGTACTTTACTTATTGATCATGAAGGTTTGGTTGCAGGGCAAAAATGGGTGGGATGATCTTCCATCTTTTAACATTGATAGCAACTAATTAGATAAGCGCATCATTTGCTCGCACTGTGATTGAGGGATGGATTTTTGAATTTCAACAGTAGGAGCTGTTGATCAGTATCCTTTAGACTATTGCGGTATAACATAAGCTGAATTTCATGAAAAAGTGTGTATAGCTTTATTTTTTAATTTGTAATTATTACTGTATTGGTTATTGTGACTGACACACTCTAAGTGCAGTTGTCTTAGGAAAATTGTTCGTATTGAGCGTAGGTGGTATAACGTACGTCAAGTTGATTTTTCAATCATTCAGTGATATCGGTGGCTTTAAGAGAGGTGAATGTATTAATGGCACAAGCATCGTCCATTAAAATGTGAAATCCGTTTGTTATATGTCAGTCGAGAGGTGCGTCTAGTTCCTTGAAGCTCGTTTGGATTCGGTAAGTCTGGAAACGCAATCGTTCAAAAGATGAAGGTTGGTAAGGTAGACTGAGATTTGAGGATGGGAGCCGGTGATGTGATGAGGATGTGAGTTGTCGAGGTCTGTAGTGTTTGAAGCAGGGGGGTTTGCGTTGGTTCCCCTATCTCTCAGGGAAGGGCCTTGTGTTCGGGGCGAGGGCACCACCTGCAGGAGGTGAAATCTTAGTGGCAAGCGCTTACGGATAAATAGCTGCTAATCCACGAGGGTAAGAGAGAGTACAAGACCCTTGAGTATCGCACCAAAAACGATTGTCACTAGAGGCTACTTCAAGGTGCACTGTACACAGGTGGTATTATAAGCATCAAATTAATAGATTGCTTAAGTCGCAAGTTTACCAGGAATTTAAAAGCAAAGAAAACAGCCAGAATATTAACCATTTCTTAAGAATGAAAACGTTTCGGAGTCCAGCTCCATCGTCAGTTCAAAAGTTCAAAACCTATAAGAAAATCAGAATCAATTAGAAAACTAAATTCACATCGAAGATAAAAACATAATATGACAAAATAAAAACAAATACACATAAGGAGACAGGCCTATATATTTACAATTTCAAGGGGATAGGAGCTGAAGGCTGCATTTAAACCAGGTTTCTGTTTAAAAATAGGAAGTGTCAAACCGAAGTACTTCACATGGATCACTTCCACAAGTCTGCAGCTTGAACCTATACGCTTCTAGGTTGTATGGCGGTGAGTCGTAGGGGCCGTTGGGCATTTTTGAGGGTATCCTTCTAGTATATGTTTCGAATGTAGCAGTCCCAGGTCACGATATATCGCAGCCTCTGACTATCGCGCATCCGCCTTCACTTGGGCCAGCTGATGCACGATGCTGTTGCTTGCTTCTCGCTGCTAGTAGTCGTGCAGGGGCGTCGACTAAATTTTCTGTTTTTAATGCACCAGCCTACGCCTATCCGTATTTCTGGGGGTGACCGCTATCTGGTTGTTCAAACTCGCTCGTTTTCTCATGAGGGTAAAAGGACCTCTGTTCCCAAGCAGCATTATAACTTGGGATCCAAAACGTCACCACCACTACAGAGGAGCACCAGGCATCAACAAAGATGCGATGAAAAGATGCCATTGTGCTTTGCGATCGCAAACTTTGTTGTGAGCAGAGGGAACTGCTTATGGATATTGCACTCTTTAGTTATTTTATTATTGGAAGAAAATCGGGAATATAGAAGTGATTTGTAACTGCTAGCGGTATTTAAATGTTAATTCTGAGGATCAAAAGCAGCGCCACTCTGCACATGCAGTGCAGAGTGGCGTAATGCCCACGAACTTGTCGGGAGGCCTTGCTTTTTGGTTGTCTTAGCATTTATGACAGACTGTGTGGTCGCCGAGAAGTCTGGTCTAGAAAGAAATTCGCTTAGAGGGTCGTTTATATGAGGAGGGAAAAGTGACATACACAAATTAGATCTGATGAACCCCTTTTATCGAAGAGAATGGCGACTTCGATATTTTGACAAAAAAACGACTGCTTCCCGTTATTTAGGAAGTTCTGGATTCGGGCGTTGACTTCTTCACTGATGCCCTTGGGTTAGAGTTTGTGGGTCGAGAGGATAAGGCTCACTTGGTCCATATCACTTTATTCGCGCCTTCAAAAATCGATGGCTGATAAATCCCTCTATCGTCTCAGTTCGAGAGCGCACGACACCCCGTCGTGCGCTCTCGACTATCAAATTAATGGCCTCTGGGAAAGCAATACGGTTCTATGGAGAACTTTGTACTCCTACTGGTCTGTAGTTCTCAGCAAGTCTGTAGTTCTACTGGCAAAACGGGTCTGTAGTTCTCAGCAAAATAACGTTTTTGAACACAGGGCGCGCGCGCGCTTTCTTCAAGCCAGCATGCACCACTCCAGAGTCAAGGGACGTCTGGTAGAAGAGGGCGGATATAAACAATGGCGCGAGAGTTACATAGACTGATCGCTCGTAAGTCGTAATCGTTACGATGATGTCCTGAGAGCCATGACATTGCTGTCAGGACTGAAGTTCTGCGAAAGTTGACCGATTTGCGATTTATTTCATCATGGCGCCTATTTAGGCTTGTTATACATAGGTGTGGGGCCTGTGCGGGCGTTCATTTCAGTGCATCAACTGTGTAGGCTGATAACGGTGACCGGATCAACAGTTTACACAGTTAATGGAGGCCGGAAGCCAAGTTCACGCAGTGGCCTAAGCACACATAACAGCAGGTTTCGTGTCGTTGATTGATGGATTTTACTTGAAAGGTCGCCAGTTATTGAGCCTGGGAACCAGTAATTATTTTAAATAATTTGACCCCGCATCTGGCTATATTGGCAAATCTGCTTTGCCAGCTCATCTGTATAATTTTAATGAATTTTACTTTTGTATTCAGCAACGTGGGGAATATCAGCAGCAATTTGAATCGCGACGTGGGTTTTTTTTTTTATTTTAAATGAATGTGAACGTTTTCTTATCTGAAAATTATGCATACTTACTTGCGTCAGCGGTTTCTGAAGCTGAGTGAAATATGTCATCCTTACTGTATATCACATATATAGGGTCCTACTTTTTAAATTAGTGCAAGATTAAATGTTCTGCATCCTTCAATTTTGAAATATGACGGTATCGTATCAATGCGATCGACTGGTATATTTTTCATTGCTGTAGCTCGAAAATCATAGGTGATAGGTTTGCAATCATAAAATCTCGTGTTTTCAGGAGAGCCGAAAAACAGAAAATTGTGATCATTGAAGGCATACGGATTTATCGACGCTTCGACGGCTGTCGTGAATGAAGAAATGAACGCAAAACATGGCTTTAGGCATTTTAAATGTGCGAATCTTTGAACTTCAAAATAAAACTAAAAGTCAGAAAAGCCCCCTTAACGACTAAAAGTCTCCTTAAACGATTAATTTAACCTCATAGCCGAGGGCCGTTTTTTAGATGAAACAATAACTTTCAAATGAACTTTTAACTGTACGATTACTAGATGAAGGAAATACTGGTGAAAATTATAAAGATCTGACGGTGAAAATTATAAAGATCTGACATGTGAACTCGGAAACACTTCTAATTAAACCTTTTTTGTTCAGGAAATTTTCCTAGGATAGAGCCCCCGTGGCTCCCCAGTGAATTCCTAGCGCCCCCCCTCACAAACACATATGGAAATAAACACTTTTTTCCTGATATTTGGTATGCTTCAATTTGAAAAGCAAAAGGTTAAGCACATATGTGTATTTCACAAATAAAACTCAATTTTGTAAAAATATATATTCATTAGCAGTTTTCACTGCTTCATCATTGTCTTTCGAGAGAACGCAGACAACTGACGGTTAATAGACTGTCAGACGCCTAATTGTTGTTGAATCGCAGAAGCCTGACGGTTGAATAACATACAACAGCCTGTTGAATCGCAAACGACTGACAAGACGTGGTAGCTTAATAAATCTTGTGATAGTGACAGAAGGCTGTGGTCGCCTCAATAATCACTCCAGCTGGAACTGGAATAGATACAAAAGAAATTAGCATTGACCCTTGAATGTTGAATGTTCCTATGGTTTTTCACACTATAATAATTACATATATGGCTTAAAATCAGAGCATTTTCTTTACCGATTACACACGTTTGGATGCTGACCATTGCGTCGGCGGCCAGAGTAAGATTGGGAAGAGACCGGCTATTTAATTCAGTGATTAAAGAAGAGGTATGGGAGTCGTTTTTAAATCGTTTAATATATTTTATGTTGAACAATCGGAGTGATTCCTCCTTCGATTTTACGTTAGGTTATGGATCACGAACTCTCAGTATTTATCGTTTGTCAGGTTGTTGCCGGAGTGGCTTAATTTGGCGCGAGTACTGTTCTCGAGTTGGCAGCACGAATTAACAAGAAGGCAAAATGACAACGCATGGGAACATTACCCTCCCTATATTATAGACAAAACCATCCTATTACAGAATTGGAACACAGTGATAGTACGTTTACACTATCTTGAGCACAAAAAGTCTAGCCTAGGCCTAGGGATCTGGCGTAGAACAATAGATGGAATGCAATGGTGATAGTTCTGACGCTGAATAATAATCCAACCCCCACTCTCAAGGCAAATAACTCTGCACATTTCAAAATTCTAAGATGGTTACATAACCGGCCACTGGAGAAGAGCCCCTCGCAGACAGTCTTGCGTCTCCTCGCAGATCAAGACTATCCTTTACCTGGTAAAATCCCTTGCATACTAGTCCGGTCATTCTGTGTATAGAAAAGGATGGACCTAGAAAAAATTGCAACAGAATTTCTTTTTGTGGGGATATTATCTACACATAGTGTAGTACTTCCACCAAAAAATGTAAGAAAATCCAAGTGGGGGAACATGTTCAAATCGGTCATTTAAAATTGTTGTATTTCTATTCTTTGTGGTCGAATTTGAGTGGATTAAAAATGTATCCAGTTTAATTGTTTTACATGTTATTTAAACAGATTACATTTTCGTTATATTATTAAATGCACCATCAATAAAACAATTTATTTTGAAAATAAAATGTAAATATTTTTTTCACCTTGTTTATATGTTATTTTGCACTAAAAGGTGGAATTTTGCTCTAGCCTACAGTTTAGCTCTGAAAAGTTCTCCTTAGCTCACTCCACTCTAGTGCAAATACTCTACACCTGAAGGCACCTTCAGCTACAAAACCATTACAAATATTTGTATGTGCTATTTCTGATGGTTAGGAGGGTACTGCAATGCCATTAAAATTAGCTATGGCGCCCTACTTTAGAGTAGAGTTAGAGCAGGGAAATCTTGGACGGTTGGACCTAATGTGAGAAGACATTAAATTATGTAAACTTCGTGTGACTCTCTTATCTGAGACCTACGTTTTAGTGAATCCATCTTTATATCTACAGAGGTCAGATTGAAACCATTGGAAAATATGTAAACCTGCAACATGGACTGTTAAATTTGTGTGTTATGTCGGGGTTCATTGTCAGATGATCAGCCTACAGTGACTCTTCGTCACAAAGGCAGTACTAGCATTAATCTGGCAAGTGAACAACGTGGTGACAACATTGAAACACTCTCTGGACAGTCAGTTCATATCGAATGCCGCCAAAAATACTGCAATAAACATCACATCAGCAAATACCTGAGAGATAAAGAAAATCCCATTATCTCATCTACACGAAACCGGCAGTTGCGCTCACAATGTACTTTCTTCAGCTTTCAATAACACTGCTTCTTTTGTACTCAGCCAGTGGAACGTCAAGGTAAAAAAAGATCACACGATGATGGAACTGTGTTAAGCTTTACAGTGAGAACTTTTAAAGAGACTGTGGAAAGTGATTGTAAAAAGCGCAAAGATGACTGGGCTCAAAATGTTCAAGATGCATGCATGCATCAGATGCTGTTTACCATCAAGTCTGAAGCATAAACTTCAGGACCGGGAAGCAGATTCCTGTACAATACCAGTCTGGCACTGATGGGAAATCTGAGCTGAAAGGTCGACCAGTAGACAACTTACGAGAGAGTGCATTCTTGAAAGTACAGCTGTGTATCTAGAAGAGAATGACGATGAGCAGGTATCAGAAAATGTTTAAATATCTTTACTTTTTGACGTAAGCAATACGAGCAGTCCCTGATTTAATAATATTAATATTTAAATATTAAGTGATTATTATCTTTCTAACATTGCTACCGAGGTTGAAGCCAGCAGTACTGTGAATGCTGACCGAGCCAGAGAAGTGGGCTGCAAGATCCTACAATCCATGGCTGGGCAAAATGTGGGTGACTTTACGTTCAAGAATCAAGAAGAAGGACACGGTGGTCACAATGGATAGCAAATCATGTGCTAGAGTAGATGGACAATCCGTACCAGTAGACTCACAGCTACTCTTCCAGCGTCTGCTAACTGTTGCACGTGAGAACTCTGAGAATATGAGTGACGTGTTCAAGTACGGTATGAGCTGTGCAACCAACCATAAGCTCTGTTTGAACAATCTAGACTACCTCGCGAAGCTAAAAAAATCAATACTAGCAGATCCTATCTGGAATATGGCTAAAGGAAATGACATGCATGCTGCACAACCTCTGACACATCAAATGCAGTATGTATTTGACGGTGGATCACTACTACCTCGACTGCCATGGCCCAGAGGTGCAACATTTGATTCTATCTGCATCATGTATGTGGACTTTGTCAGGAAATTTCAACAGCCCACTATTGTGTTTGATGGCTACATGGCAGGACCATCTACAAAAGACAACACACGCTCGACGGTCTCGTGGTGCAGCTGGAGTAAAGGTTAACTTCAATCACGATACCCCTTTCACCACCAAGAAGGAACAGTTCTTGACGAATGCATCCAACAAACAGGAGTTTGTGAACATGCTTTCCCAGAAAGTGGTGTCTGCTGGCTGTCATGTTCTACAAGCAGAAGGTGATGCTGATGTTCTCATTGCCAAAACAGCAGTGGAGTGTGCAAATGAATGTTCCACCACAGCTATAGGAGAAGACACCGACCTGTTAATTCTTCTCATCTTCAGTACTAATCCAGAATCGGAGGCACTCTATCTTCAGTCTGACAAGAAGAAGGGAAAGAAGTTCCGAGTCTGGGACATTCACTGGTTCCAGCGGTCCGTAGGGCCAGAAATGTGTACCCTACTGCCATTTGTACATGCCATTGCTGGTCGTGACACAACATCTCCTCTGTTTGGTATTGGCAACGGCGTTCCACTTCGAAAGTTAAAGTCTAAACAGATATTTAGGAAGCAAGCTCGTGTATTTTCCGAAGTTTCAACAAAGGATGAGGTACAAAACGCAGGTGAAAAAGCACTTGTATGTTTGTATGGTGGGCAACCAAACGAAGGTCTTGATAAGCTGCGATACCACAAGTTCTGTGAGAAGGTGTCAACAAGTACTTCTCCAGTCCAGGTACACACTCTCCCACCCACTGCTGCAGCTGCTAGGTATCACAGCATGAGAGTTTATTACCAGGTACAGGAATGGATAGGCCAGCCTGCACTATATCCAAACCGGGATGGAGTCTGGTAGAGGCCTCACTAGAGGGTCGACTGAACCCCACAACAACAGACCTACCACCAGCACCACAGGCACTGATAAAGGTTGTTCATTGCAACTGTGAAAGTGACTGCAGCTCACGAAGATGCGCATGCAGGAAGATGGGACTGGAGTGTTCTGCGGCCTGTGGTGAGTGTAGGCCATATATGATATTTAAACCATATCTAATTTTAAGACATTTAATGTATTCAAATTTCATTAAACTGTGTGAACATATATTTGATGATTTATTTATAGGAAAATTAAAAATGATAGTCTTTAGTACAACAGTAGGTGCAGTATGCTAGGAAAAAGTTAAAAAATAAACACTCAAAATGTTAATTTATTTTTTAGACTCTTCCCCCACTTAGATTTTTTTACATTTTTTGTTGGAAGTACTACATTATGTGTGGATAATATCCCCACAAAAAGAAATTCTGTTGCAAATTTTTCTAGGTCTATACACAGAATGACCGGACTATACGGCTGTGCTGCTGCGATTCCCCATTCTGGAGAAATCAAACTCGTGGTTAGTCAAATATCCTTAATTCTCGGAAAGGACGTAAATATCCTTAATTCTCTTCGTGTTCGCGTCTATATTCGGAGTTTCGTCGCTCGCCCAATATTTGAGTCGTCGTTGCGCGTAGAAATCGATTTCAGTGATGATCTATGTCGTCAGTTAACTCGTAGAAATCGGTTTCGGTGATAATTAATCTATGTCGTCAGGTAACTCGTCGAAATCTGTTTCAGTGATAATCTATGTCGTCGGGTAACTCGTAGAAATCGTTTTCGGTGACGATCTTTGTCGTCAGGTAACTCGTATAGCTCGGTTCACTCGGTAGGACCTTATTGCTCGTACTTAGCGTGGCTAACGTCTCGCTCCTCAGACTCAAACTCGTTACCGTACTGCCCGACCCTCAGTTTAACCGCGCCACAGAGACAGCACCGCAGTCAGTTGCCACGAAATTCCCGTACTGGGGCCATACTTTCAAAACTCTCTAAGTGAACGTAAGTACTTGCGCTCTATTTTCTTGTCTATGATTGGTGGATTTTGCTTGAAAGGCCGTCCATGATTGGCTGATGAACTTACGATCTCTTAACTTTTTTTGAAAGTATAGGCCCTGGACTAAAACTCGCGTGTTTCTCCGCTGCGTGGCTGTTTGACTCCGCCCTTAACTTCGTCACATGCCCCACAACATTCAAGTTCCCTTCAATCATGCCCTTCATTTATATTGATAATTATTTGTGACCTCTATTCCTACCACATTCGATCACATCCTAATTAATACTCGCAATCCCTACTCTAATCATGTCCTTTCATAACTGAAGTTATTAATTAATTCAGCCCAAGCTACGTTGAGACTATAACTTATATTATAACTTAATAATAATTATAATCTTAATATTATAACTTAAGTCAGAATTATCGACGCTTTAATCATTAGACTATGACTTCAATTGTAAATATTACCCGAAAACCCACTAGAAAAGTCCTACTTACCATGATCCTTGCATGAAGTATCACGATGTGTCTACTTAATTGCGGTAACTGAGGCTACTATGTATCATTCCACGACCACCACCATCCCTTGCGCTCAAGTTGAGCGGGACACGTATGCGTGTCTCCTGTCCTTGTACATCTGGAGGGAGCTTGAGAGAAGTCGGCTAGAACAGCTTGAAGTTAGGTTATCACGTTAACTGTGTACCGGATTAATTATTATTCGCTTTTAGCCATCACTTGCTTGGACATCCTTCACGTCTTCAAGTCACTGTGACATGCTCACTATGAGTTGACGCCTTCTGGGTCTACCAGTCTAAACTTTATTTGGACAGTCTTTGTTCACTTGAATCCTTAGTAGTATTCATTATTTAGTTTTCTCCTATTAAAGAATAAAGCATTAAAATCACACATAGTGTTTAGTCCTTTTTTCTGGCTACAGCCTTATAGAGGTTCCGTAGGGAGCGAAGAAAAGGCGAGAATTGACCGCGGGGTAAGCCAGGCCAATAGTCGGTACTACCTCCTCAATGGCAAGATTTGATCGTAAATACTGGCAACACATCTGGCATACGTAGGCATGTTCTTCGCGCCATAACTGCTGACATCAAAGACTGGAGATGGAGAAACAAAGCCCGCCAAAACTGAGACTCTGATGTGGCATTAGATGAACTTGAATGCACGTACAATGAAGATTTCATTTTAATGGCAAAGCCTTCATCAGAATAGCAAGTGGAGACGTGTTAAATTATAGTCAGTATTCCAAAGCCTACACCCCAGCAGAGAATTCATTGAACAAGGTATCTTGTGCCTTCAACACAAGCAGTAGCATACCTCAGATGAGATTAGTCGTGCCAAGTAGCGAGCGTACCACTAACTGCTCTCGGTGAACTTGCTCGTTGGACCAATCGGTCAATCAATTATACACCGAAGATTTTCAATATGAAGCACAACTCTTTAATTCGTGGATGCCAGCTTCGTGAAAACTTACTGGATGAAAGTAGGCTCACCACGGGCCGCTATAGGCCACTTCTCTCAATGAACTCCCGAAGCAGGCAGTCTGTGCTCGAGAACACTGGCCAGATAATTAGTACCTAGCGGTTACTTGGGAATGGGAGCGATTGCGGCAGCCACAACAGGCCCCGAGTAAACGCACGTTATGAGTCTGTCGTTTAGGAGTGTATGGACTTGCTTTTTTCAACTCTTCAAATTTGTCATCAATTGCAAAATGGGCATTACTGAAATCATTTCGCATAGTAAAATGTCTGCAACAATTCATTATTGGAATAACATATTAGGAATTCAATAATGCGTTTCGTTATGTCTCCGGGAAATCTAAATCTCTTTATTACGTACCTAATGTCTCGTCTCTGTCTTGTCCCGGAATTCTCAAAGAGAGCTAAAATTGCTCTGATTTTTATCACAAATCGGGATATAGCCTGCGGTTAATCTGGTCTCATCTCGAATAGAAAAAAAGAAAAAAAAAACGCACGGGTCTAGTCAAGACACGATCGGGTTGTGTGAACTTCAACACGCCGGCATTGCATTTTTGTTTCAGAAAGCTTTCATTGCGTTCAACTCAGCCTCGAGCAACTTGCGAGCGTCCATAAACTCTCGGAAGACGTTCTAAGAAAACTTACAGAAAAACATTTCTTTCGTTTATTTCAAGTAATAAAATCTATTCCGCAATCAGCACGCTGATCTATGTCATCCAGTATGTTATCCAGTTCAACTTGCAAATGCGCTCGTCTCGGCTGATTCAGTCCCTAATTGCCGCTTACCGTCATATGAATCTTGAACTTTTTTATAACTCTACGAGTCTGCTGCTTGCTACTTACTATATCGTGTGGTGCTGAAGCAGCTAGTGCTTCTCTTTCCTCTGAACGAGGTAAGTAGCCAGCAAATCGGATAATATCCCCGTGTTCAGTACCTTATACAGGCACTTAAAGTTAGTCTGGCTAACATTAGTATAACAACTCTGGCTAACTAACTTATAGTGAGTCTGGCTAACTTTTTACCAGCACGTAAGCTTATGCATAATGCATGTAATAGCTGCCATTTTCTAGTCCAAAGCTCCTAGATTGTCGTTAGAAGAAGTATTTTTTATCTTGCTGTTCATAGTTACTTCAGCCATTTGATAAATGGTCCAATACTCAGAAGCTCATATAATAAACTCTTAATATCACTGCCAAGATCATGTTCCACAAATTTTTACACACAGATTGTTCCACACAGTCTCCCATTAATTTTACATAAATAGTGTTTTTTCGGTTTTATAACAATCATCGACATTTTAGTAAAATAAATAAAAAAAAAACACCAAAATCCTGTTCATTTAGAGCTTGACGTGCGTTTAACTAGATGTGAATTCCCTTTAATGCAATGAGAATTCAAAAAGTGTAATCAATGATGATCATCATATTTCTTCGACTTGAAAAATATTCTCTTATTACTCTTACATGAAATTTCATCAATTGCATAAACATCTCTAATTTAAGTTGTTCGAGCCCTTGAAGTGGTTCGAACCACGAATTAAAGTGGTTCGAGCACTTGAAACCTAGTACACAAAACGAGGCCAATATCTGGCCCGCTACAAATTGCAGCATTATGTGGTAATGCAAACGAAGGTTACGTAGGGGTAATGCAAAGACTATTCCAATCGAAGAGCGCTTTTCAGGTAATCTACTTTTTTCTTGTAGGTGTTCTTCACGAAGATGAAATCGTTCTCCCATCCTTCAGGCAGAGCGACTTCATTGTAAGACCAATAATTTTGTCGCTTCATGTAGTGCTTCAGTTCAAGCTTGGACCAAGCACCATGAACGAACTCCACTGAGAGTGTCTGGAAGATTCCAATTAATTTTTAACAAAACAGAGTATACAGGCACTGACATGTTATGCAATAGTCTAACAGTTAAATGGAATAGAAGTAAAATCAAAGAATGCTGTACATGAAATAAAAGTAACGGATATTTTTTATTCGATATCTACCTGTATATCAACTTTGTCCCAAGGAATGGTCTTGAGGACCTCCAACTCGAAGCCCTCGACGTCCAAGCTGAAGTAATTGACGGTGGTCACGTTGAGTGCCAACAGGAGGGAGTAGATGGGCAGACACTGAACTTCGATAACGCCTGCCTGGTGTGAGGTGGCATTCACCTCATCGCTGCTTATCTTGCCCAAGTTGAATTGCTGTTTAAACATCACCTGGAACAACAAAGTGTGTCGATTGCATATTAGGCTGGGCTCACCCCATATTGTCGTACTATAGGCTCATGGCAGTCACGGTCCAGTCCAATATTTTCTTTAATGCATTTATTTAGAAGCATTAGCACGAGCCGTGCAAGGCACCTGCCATGTCCATGGTGTGAAGGATTCTATGGAAATGCATTAAAGAATATTTGCCAGGACTGTTACTGGTATATACAACCCATGGCAAAAATTATGGAATCACCGGCCTCGGAGGATGTTCATTCAGTTGTTTAACTTTGTAGAAAAAAGCAGATCATAGACATGACACAAAACTAAAGTCATTTCAAATGACAACTTTCTGGCTTTAAGAAACACCCATAAGAAATCAAGAAAAAAATTGTGCAGTCAGTAACGGTTATTTTTTTAGACCAAGCAGAGGGGAAAAAATACGGAATCACTCAATTCTGAGAAAAAAGTATGGAATCATGAAAAACAAAATAACGCTCCAACACATCACTAGTATTATGTTGCACCACCTCTGGCTTTTATAACAGCTTGCAGTCTCTGAGGCATGGACTTAATGAGTGACAAACAGTACTCTTCATCAATCTGCCTCCAACTTTCTCTGATTGCTGTTGCCAGATCAGCTTTGCAGGTTGGAGCCTTGTCATGGACCAGTTTCTTCAACTTCCACCAAAGATTTTCAATTGGATTAAGATCCGGACTATTTGCAGGCCATGAACTTGACCTTATGTCTTTTTTCAAGGAATGTTTTCACAGTTTTTGCTCTATGGCAAGATGCATTATCATCTTGAAAAATGATTTCATCATCCCCAAACATTTTTTCAATTGATGGGATAGGAAAAGTGTCCAAAATATCATCGTAAACTTGTGCATTCATCGAAGATGTAATGACAGCCATCTCTCCAGTGTTTTTATACCTGACATGCAGCCCCATATCATCAATGACTGTGGAAATTTGCATGTTCTCTTACGGCAGTCATCTTTATAAATCTCATTGGAACAGGACCAAACAAAAGTTCCAGCATCATCACCTTGCCCAATGCAGATTCGAGATTCAACACTGAATATGACTTTCATCCAGTCATCCAGTCCACGATTGCTTTTCCTTAGCCCATTGTAACCTTTTTTCTGTTTTGGTGTTAATGATGGCTTTCGTTTAGCTTTTCTGTATGTAAATCCCATTTCCTTTAGGCGGTTTCTTACAGTTCGGTCACAGACGTTAACTCCAGTTTCCTCCCATTCGTTTCTTCTTTGTTTTGTTGTGCATTTTCGGTTTCTGAGACATATTGCTTTAAGTTTTCTGTCTTGACGCTTTGATGTCTTCCCTTGCTTTGTCTACCAGTATGTTTGCTTCTAACAACCTTCCCATGTTGTTTGTATTTGGTCCAGATTTTAGACACAGCTGACTGAACAACCAACATCTTTTGCAACATTGCGTGATGATTTACCCTCTTTTAAGAGTTTGATAATCCTTTCCTTTGTTTCAATTGACATCTCTCGTTTTGGTGCCATGATTCATATGTCAGTCCACTTGGTGCAGCAGCTCTCCAAGGTGTGATCACTCCTTTGTAGATGCAGACTAACGAGCAGATCTAATTTAATGCAGGTGTTAGTTTTGGGGCTGAATTTACATGGTGATTCCATAATTTTTTCCTCAGAATTGAGTGATTCCATATTTTTTCCATCTGCTTGGTCTAAAAAAATAACCGTTACTGACTGCACATTTTTTTCATTGATTTCTTATAGTGTTTCTTAAAGCCAGAAGTTGCCATTTGAAATGACTTTAGTTTTGTGTCATGTCTGTGATCTGCTATTTTTCTACAAAGTTAAAGAACTGAATGAACATCATCTGAGGCCGGTGAATCCATAATTTTTGCCAGGGGTTGTATGTATGTCTAGCAGTATGGTGTTAACCCAATCTTAGTTCGTTTCGATATCATGACAGCCAACTTGGATAAAACGCTGATTCAATTGAAATTATCCTCTGAAATGATCTGGAAGAACAAACTGTTTTTGCTTTCGGTTCCATAAGAGATCTTAATTGATCGAACGCTCCCGATTGAATGTGAAGCTTACAGTCAAGAAATTTATGAGGTGCCGTTTACATCACTCACGGAATGAGGATGTGGCTTCGTGCTGAGACAAGCGCCCACTGTCCACGCCTTCCTGTTCTTCTTGCGCACCAATTCGTAGTTCTTGGGGTCGCCTTCGATCAGGAGGCCTCGCCAGCCCAGGGTCTTCTCGAAGACGAGCGAGTTGGAGCGCGTTTCCCCGTCAAGCGCTCCACACTCGACGAAGAATCCATCTCGCTATTGGGAAATCAACATACTGATGGTTATTAAAGGACCCCATCACTGTATTCGTGGCGAAAATTGTTGATTTCTTCAAAACTGAGAGAAGGATATAATAAGCGGGACGGAGATTTGACATGGAAAATAAATAGCGTGGTTGATCTGGTTGCAAGCTCGACTAGCAGCTTAGCTCGGCATCTGTATGCGCGGACTATTCACCGTCGCTTGTTTTAGCTTAACCTAGCACCGGCATGTAAATAAATAAAAGTTAAGAATGCATGTATAAGTTAAGATGAGTCTTAAATTATGTCACTACTTATAAAAATTAGTATCATTTCGTCAGAGATACCAAGCCATTATACGACATCCACTTTCAAATAGAATTATAGCAGCCCTTAATTGGGGTTGCATGAGAAGACAAGCCATAGTGTAGTTATACCCTTGAAGACAGCTTACTTCAAACATGCACATGTCGTTACTATAACCGTGTCCTATTTAGGACCTGCAGTAATTGCTCATAACAAGGGCGAGGAAAACAGCCAAGGCCCATTTATTAGTTGCCTACACATACAATTTCAAAAGTAGTGTGCATGATAATTTTTCAAAAGTTCATGAGTGTCAGACGATCGAAGGATACATTGCCTAAACTTATTCCCACCTAGCGGTACTTCAACTATTCACTTTTACATGTAAAGCAGCAATGATATAACTGCTGATATTTAGAAACTTGAGAGAGCAAGCAAGTTCCCAGGACCGCGAAAAAGCGAGACATGCGTACATTGGTTGGACTGGTACAATTTATCACAGATTTAACTCAAAACTATCAATAATTTATTTGTGCCCAATTGATACGCTGTGTTAGTGCCGTCCTAATGCAAGTCACTAAACTTCAGAAAATTTCAAACATTCTTATTTCAAATTCGTATATTTGTCAGTGTTAAGTTATGAAGTGAAAAAGAAAAAATGACTTTGCCGGAAAAAATGTTTAGAGACATTACCTAGTAACTTCATTTGATAGAATCCTCCAATCTCGGCTATACAAAAATTTGCATGGATACAACCGTTGTAGGTGCCTAATTACAGGTGAAATAATAATAGAATGTCATTCACATTTGATCATGGAGAAACATATGACTGCCACAAAGTAATGTGATACTTATTATTTAAAAGAAAATAAATTATTTATTGAGGCTATAGGTGCTGCTGAAAGTATTTACAACATTCACTGCGTGAGGCGGGCATCTTTGATCAGCGGATGAGGAGGGCTATAATTATTTGTGAAAAGCAAGCCTTTTATGAAGAATGATATTCTGTTACATCATGTATCCTGGATATATACGCGCCCAAACAGCATAAATGTATTTACCGAGCATCGGCTTCAAACACTCACACTAGCAAAATTACAAACTTCGATAATTACAAACATACACGATCATTTTGTTGCATGCTGTGCTATGAACAATATTTACTTGTTGGATTAAATATCATTAGAGTATAAATAGTATGATATACTAGGATGCTATTGGTGGTGAACCTAAGTGTTGCAGTCATGGTGCTTATCAGTCATGTACCCAATTACGAAATATTCACTGGGCTTACTTCTACTTCAGTGCCTTCAAAATCTCCATTACTCACAAACTCGCCCATTATCTTCCTGATAGCAGAAGACTGTCCCTGTGAAGGGTCGTCGCCAACCGTGAGCTGGTACGGCTGCAGAGATGGTGTGTCCAGATACTGGCTGCGTATTCTCTGAAGTAAACATGAAAGGTTATTATTCCTCCCCATTAGTTTATATTTTTGGGAAGTGATTCTTGATAAATTCCATGTGAATTAGTTGATGATTAAAAGCTCCAATTTGATTGTTATTTACCGTCGGACCCCGTGTTTTTAATCGATTATATTATGTTGTGTGCTTCGTTATCACTGACGCATTAAAAAAACTAATTCAAGTCCAGTTGATACTCAACAACCAAATATATATGAGCACGAATAAAGCAACATAAACCGCTTTAGAAAGCTTTAGCTTATAAGAATGACTTGCAAAATGTAACAACAAAACCGAACCTCAATGAGCCTGGGGTCGTCTTGCTCGAGTGTTCCCCTCCTACCGCTCATCGCGTCGGAAATATCGGAAGAAATCTGGTCACAAGCCAGAGGAGGAGAGCAGTCGAGGGACGGCACTGCATCCGATCGCAGAGCAGGTTGTAGGGCTTGAACGGGCACCAAAATATAGGGTTATTGACAATTATTACAACAGATATAAAGAAATAAATAAATAAAAATTTCATGCATTATGTTATTGGCCACTCACGGTTGGAAGGCGCTGTCTTCAATATCCCGACATATATGATAGAGCCAAGGCAGAGCAGGCGAACACTGAATGGCGGTCTCAGACGGCGGTTGCTGCACCTGGTTGATGGAAATGACAGTTTCTTATCAAATTATTAGATGCGTCTCGTGAGCCAAGCTGAGTCAACCCCCTCAAGCGCGCTACCTTCTTCCAACAGAATTTATACGCAATATTGTCATCAAATTTACGGGGCCTCAGCAAACGCTGTCTGCCGTTGTTGATGGGCCTCAAGCGTTTGTATGTTCTTCTACTGATCTACTCTATGTTGACAGACTTCCACTTTGGGGTCGGGCCTAAAGGCCCGTTTCCACTATGAGACTCTGCGAGACTGACGATTGAAAAACTGGCTTTTTCAGTCCGGACTGAGGCAGTCCGGACCATCGAGACTGGAGTGACGGGGAGTCAAGTGCTGTTCAACTGTTCAATCTTTTTTACTGGACTTGCGTGAGTAGCGTGACGGAGTACGGACAAGGGGCAGTGTCGCTGTGACTTTCGTTCAAGGAGGTTGTGTGCTTGGCGTGCGCTCCAATAGACGCACAATTGCCTGCCTCTTTGCTTAACTGACCATGTCGCACGACGGAGACTGAAGCAGAGATGTCACTGAAAGGCTTATCGATTTATAGAGAGAGGCACCTTGCTTCTGGTAAGTAAAAAGCTCATTTTACAGAGACAGAATCTTGAGAATTAGAGAAAATAAGTAAAGAAATGGATAAATTATATCCATCCACGAACATCGACAAATGGAAATAATACTTCCTAACTTCTCATTGACCGATTTTATCTGTTTATTGACATAGATTCACTCGTCCGTCAATTAAAAAATCTTAATTATCTTATTGTACTTACAGTGTATGTATACTCAGTAAATAGTAAATAAACACATTAACCAATAATAGTAGTAGCATTTGTGAAGCACGCTATGATACCTATCTAAATCTATAGACCAAAAACCAGACATGGTTAAACATTGTGACGTATTTATTACATTTAATTTTCTCGACACATTAAGATGTGTATAAGAGACAGCAATTATACACCGAAGATTTTCAATATGAAGCACAACTCTTTAATTCGTGGATGCCAGCTTCGTGAAAACTTACTGGATGAAAGTAGGCTCACCACGGGCCGCTATAGGCCACTTCTCTCAATGAACTCCCGAAGCAGGCAGTCTGTGCTCGAGAACACTGGCCAGATAATTAGTACCTAGCGG
>NW_025936963.1:52321-53035 GCF_000764305.2 Hyalella azteca
GGTCTAGTCAAGACACGATCGGGTTGTGTGAACTTCAACACGCCGGCATTGCATTTTTGTTTCAGAAAGCTTTCATTGCGTTCAACTCAGCCTCGAGCAACTTGCGAGCGTCCATAAACTCTCGGAAGACGTTCTAAGAAAACTTACAGAAAAACATTTCTTTCGTTTATTTCAAGTAATAAAATCTATTCCGCAATCAGCACGCTGATCTATGTTATCTAGTAATATCCTGCATAATCCTTCAATAATTGTAATCCAGGGCTTAAAATGCCAGTACACGGGGAAAATATTCTGTGATAGTATTGAGGCAGTTAGAATAGTATTAAAGTGGTTAGTCCGCTTCCTGTCTCCTTACCGCCGTATATGCTTTTAAACGAGGAAATTATTTGTTGAAAGAATTTTCTCATCCTAACCTGTCAGCTCTTCGTTAGGAGCCGTCGAGTAAATTCTGCGCTCGGTGACAGAATGTAGGCAACTTGGCAATGATGGTGAATTTCAGGAGGCTTTGAAGAAGCATTTGGTGAAATTACCGTTACTCTAACCGAGGGAGGTGAAAATTTTTTCAATCAATATTGTGTTTTGATGTAAGACTGGGTAGGACAAAGAGCCCATTCTTTATTTCAACTTGCAAATGCGCTCGTCTCGGCTGATTCAGTCCCTAATTGCCGCTTACCGTCATATGAATCTTGAACTTTTTTATAACTCTACGAGTCT